>NC_034599.1:60609339-60624808 GCF_900095145.1 Mus pahari | reverse complement strand
AGGCAGATTTCTGAGTTTGAGGCCAGCCTGGTCTACAGAGTGAGTTCCAGGACAGCCAGGGCTATACCGAGGAACCCTGTCTTGAAAAAAAAAAAAAAAAAAAAAAGTTCTTTTAACTGAAACGCAACAGAGCTGAACATAGCTAACCACCACTAAGCTTGCATCAATGTTGTAGCTGAGGCAGGGATGCAAGCCCACCCTGGCTCAGTTCTCAGGGAGTCCTCTCCGGGGATTCCAACTGGGGTTCTAAAACATGCTACAGTATTTGAGAGACTAAGCTCCTGCAGTGGTGTCCTCAACTGCACATCATTACATATCCCACCTCTTGCCTTCCTCAGAGAATACTTCTCAACTCTTAGTTTTAGAAACAGTTACTGGACAAGGACAGGCTCTATTTTCTACTTTAGACAAAGTTATTGTGATTTCCCCTAATAAAATAATAAGAAACAGAATACCAATGTCCAGGCAAACAAAAAAAATTTTTTTCAGGAGTTCCCCAAACCCCATCTGAGAGGCTCCCCCTCTTAACCCTTTGTTGAGGTTCTGTAGGGGTACCATAAAGGCTGGGATACTGGGGAAAATAGCTGACTGCCTGGCTAGTGTACACTGGTAGAACTATCCCAAGAACTAAACAAATCCCATCTGTGACAATAAGAAGATATCTTGCATACTAGAACTGCTTGGATTTACAAAACAACTAGATCACCAAGGGCCTTGCAACTCTAGAATTCTGCTGCCAGACTTCTTCTGAGTTAACTGGACATAAACCTTACATTCCAACCAGCATCCCAATTCTTAACTAATTCATGATCAGAAATGGCAGAAACAATAGGCCACCCCTAGAAAGGATCACAGTTTAGTGATGGAGGGGGGGCAGGGGCACACACTCTTTGTTTTCCAAGAAATAATCCCTAGAGTCTACCCTCCTTTTCCTACACTAATCTGTAAACCTGGGATACTTCTGGTTTCCTTATCAATAAATGCAACAAGTCCACACCTTGATAACAGATCACCCCCGTACTCTCCCCCTCTCCCCCCCCCCGCCACCGGTCTATCTGTGTGTCTCTGTCTCTCTGTCTCTGTCTCTCTCTCTCTCTCTCTCATACACACACACACACACACACACACACACACACACACACAGGATCATCGCATACTAGCTTTGTCCTCTCTAAAAACCCTGTAGAAGTAGGCATGTGTCCAGGACCAGTTCCCCAACTGAGTAGACATGACATGAGATCACTAAAAAGTATCTTTGCTGTCCATTATAATACACTGATTAGTTACCTAAATGTCAGATTACTATACTCAAAATATCTGATTGTCATTTCTGAAGGGATGAGTAATGGACATAGCAATTATGGAACATGAAACTGCCTGGTAACAACCTTCTCTTCTGATAGTGTTCAAATGATTTATCAAAATCATGATGAATTTAAAAGAATTTGAAAGAATTTAAGAACAAGAGAATTGCCCCCTCTTCCCCCTCCCCCATCCCAGGTTTCTCTGTGTAGCTCTGGCTATCTTGGAACTCCGGATCTGTTGGCCAGACTGGCCTTGAACTCAAGAGATCACCTGCCCCTGCCACCTGGGTGCTGGGATTGAAGGTGTGTTACCAACCGATGGCCAGCTTGAGAATGTGGATTCTTAAAGACAAGTCTCTAAGACAAGATAGAAAAGAGTTCATGGGGAGGGGGGAGGGGAGGGTATAGGGGACTTTGGGGATAGCATTTAAAATGTAAATGAAGTAAATACCTAATAAAAATTGGGGGAAAAAAGATTTCATATTCAATTTGGTTTTATTTCAGCTTTTGCCAATCCTTCCACAGATTTTAGTCACTCCACTAGGGGGCAGAAAGGACTCAATCCCTTACACCAAAAAGATGATTTAAATTTATTCTAGCATGAGATGGAGGAGAAGGCTCAACAGGTGAAGACTTGCCACCAAGCCTGAGGACCTCAGTTCAATCCCTAGATCCCACATGGAAGAATGAACTAGTCTTTGGTCCTCCATACACTATGTACACACACAATAAATTAATATAACTTAAACATTTTTTTTTTTAAAGTTTAAGGCCAGAGGCTCAAAAAAGATAGAGTAAGAGAAGTCAACTCTATATACTGTACCCAGACATCCAGCTGACCCAGTCCCGCTTTTGAGAAGAGCAAATAGACCATACTGGAAATGAAGGTGTCTGGTATTCATATCCAAGGCAGCTCAAGACACTGGAGCTTAGAGCTATGTTAAAGCCTCTTGTTTCCTCAGCTGGTAAAGGACCTTCCCCTGGAAACACACCTTAGATCACCTATATACAGTTCAGTTACTGCTGCTATTTCACAGAGTCAGTGAGGACTGGGACAGAGCAAAGTGGGAATGTCTGCCTAGTATAGACAGAGCCCTGGGTTCGATTCCCCAACAATCAATGTGTCTGTGAACCTACTATCTGAAACGCCTCTAGCCAGCCACAATTTCATATGGCTATCAAAAGACAATGTATGTAGAGCAGAGGTATACAGAGGAAATGATAAGTCAAATTTTCATCACTGAAATCATATTTTTAGATCTTGATGGCGTTTACTAATTAAAAGAATTAATCTTTTTTTCTTGCCTTAAACTCACCATGTACATGAGGATGACCCCGAACTTCTGATCCTCCTGCTTGTTCTACCTCCCAAGTGCTAGGATTAAGGTGTGCACCTCCACACCAAAGCTATCAAATATCTTAACAAAGGGCTTCCAGGGCTGGCGATGTAGCTCAGTGGTAGACCACCTGCCTAGAATGTAAAGGCCATGTGTCTTAGGGAGCCCCAATACCACAAGAAAAAGGAAAAACTCAGCAAGTGCTCATTTGTAGGTCCCAGTTCTCTGGAAGCTGAAGCAGGAGACTGCTCTGAGTTGAAAGCTACATGGTGATTTTAAGGGTGTAAGAACTTGTCTCAAAACAGTCCAAAAAGCTTCCAACTGACTTTGTCATCTCCCCCCCACCCCCGCCCTTTTTTTTTTTTTTTAATTTTACTTTGCTCAAACACAACCTAATCTAATACTTGGAATTCAAATTCAGCTTTTGCCAATCCTTCCACAGATTTTAGTCACTCCACTAGGGGGCAGAAAGGACCGCTTAGTTTAGTTTAGTTTAGTTTAGTTTAGTTTAGTTTAGTTTTAGATAGATTAGTTTTTCACTCCAATGAAGTGGTCTGCTCCCTTTCATCCCCACCACCTGTCAGAGGGGATCATCAGCTGGCCTTGGTAGTATCAAATGAAAAGACACAAAAATAACACTCCAGGTATTCTACATTCATTCCCTCCACTTCTGACCCACTCCTGTCTGTCTCAGATCCTGCTTCACACAATACCCAAGGCAGCCTCAACTCCCTCACATGGGTGGTTTGTACTCTAGGGCTAGGAACATCTCTGATGATTAATCCTTATGTAAAGCAAGACTAATCCAGAACTACAAGCACACTTAGCAATAAGGATGCAGGAAGAAAGGTAGATAGTGTCAGCCACCTTCAATCTACAGTGACCACAGAGAATGATTTCCAACTGACAATTCTTCTCTGCATCTGAGAGAGAAGCCATGTATGGTGCAATGCATTAGTCAATTAAGTCACTTCATCAGAGCTGTTACAAGCTCCAAAAGGAGTCTCCACAATCAGAATGATTATAAGAAAATGACATCACCACTCTGAATCATAGGCTGAAAGCAAAAATAGATTTTAGTTGATTTTCTACAAGAAACATACATCTGATCGCAGCCCTAATGTCTGTACCAGACGTTTGCTAATCACACAACTGACGCTGGCACATCTGCCAACGACAGGCACAACCCTATTGCCACTTGTGGCTGCTGGATAGCTAATAATCAATGGTATTGCACTGTAAGATATTTTTATATTTTAAAGTCTTCAGTGTAGTTTATACTGTTAGCTCTTCATATAGTCCAGCCTCCCCTCTGAGGGCAGGATTACATCATTGTTTATATACTAGCAAAGGCCCAGGAAATTTTCTTAAAGCTTCTCTTACACAAGACATTTGTTGCTGTTGTTTGCAGGAAAATATCTTGCTCGTCTACTGAGCCATTAGAGTCTACTCTATAACTTCCTTCCTGTTTTCTTTTCCTTCTGTTATAGTTTGCTACCAACGTCTTATTGAGTCTACTCTATAACTTCCTGTTTTGTTTTTGTTTTTTTCTTCTGTTATAGTGTGCTACCAAAGTCTTATTGGCCCTGGCTAGTCTAGAATTCACTGTTTCAGGCTGGCCTGAAACTTAATAGAAATCTATCTACCACTGCCTCCTGGGATTAAAAGCCTGTGTCACCAAACCCAGCCTTATCACTTCTGTTTGTTGGTTTCCTTTTTCAAGACAGGTCTTCTCTGTGTAGCCCTGGCTGTCTTGGAACTTGCTTTGTAGACCAGGCTGGCCTCAAACTCAAAGAGTCCACCTGCCTCTGCCTCCTGAGTGCTGGGGTTAAGTGTGTGTCACCATGCCCTGCTTATTTTTATGTGTGTTGGTATTTTACCTCTGGAGACCAGAAGGTAGCTTTGGATTCCCTAGGGTTGATATTACATATGATTATGAACTACCATGGGGATGCTAGACACTGCGAATTGAACCTAGATCCTCTGAAAGAAAAGCCAGTGCTCTTAACCACTAAGCCATGTCTCCTGTCCCAGTCCCTATCACTTTCAATGAGCCTTGCAAATCTAACCACTGCACTCCAGTTCAGAAAGGAATGAATGGTTTTTCCCATAAATGCTCATTTGTAACAGGCCTCTGCCCTACTCCTCAGTCTCCTTCATATATAAGCACAGCTCTAGAGCTAAATTTGGGTTTCTTGGCAGAATGGGGAATTGCTATTAATAGTCCCCATTGCTTTCTAAAGCATATACCCAATTTAGGGGTGTTTCTGATTATATTAGCTGTCCGTCTCCCTACTGCCCCACACTCATCAAGCAAAACTGATGAGAAAGGAGAATTAACAATATCAAATTATTTGGAAAGAGACAGAAATTACATTACAGAGGAAGCCATGCAGTGAAAATACTATAGGTAGCCCCTAAAATGTTCTTGGGAGCTCCCTACCCCAAAAAACACAGCTGTAGAGCCTAATGTTTTTTTCTAGAGCCCATCATATAGATTGACTATAATATGGCTAACCAAGCCAGTGTTGACTATACATACTTGACTGTCACAGGGTACCAAGCAAGCCCTAGACAGACACTGTGACCCAGCCCCTACAAATCCAGGCAAAGGTAAGGTAACAACACTTGATATCCTCTTCAATTTAAACCTATTGTTCAAAACAGATAATAAAGGGGTCTTGTATTTGTTCTTCTTCCTTCCCCCACCATCAGGAATTCTGACATTTTGGAGACATGATCTGACTCCTAGAAAGGAAGAGCCTTGTTTTCAAAACACTGCCAGCTCATCCACAACTGTTTCTTCCAGGGAAGTAGGCCTCCCTCTCCTGAATTTTTCACCAGAGCAAGGGAAGCTGGAAAGCCCATCCCCCACCCAATGGGAACTAAACTCTCAGCCAGCTCCCTACAGTGCACATTAAAAATACCAAGAGTGCCTGGGAAGAACATCCGGTTGTTATCAGAATCCCAGCTAAGACTCCAACAGGATTCCGTTCAGAAAGGGCCAGCACAGGAGGCTGGGAAGCACACTATGGAAACAAGACTGCCATAAAGCAAAGAAACCAGACACCCTGTACACCCCACCCCACCCCACCCCCAGGCCAAAGGAGATGAGCCTGATCCAAGGACCAGCTTTTGCCCAGGCCTTGGCAGGCCAACTGACTCCTCCCTCCACCTGCCTCACACAGCCAAACCCCTCAAATTACCAACACACTAAAGCAAGGACCCTGGAGACAAGTGAGCCTGTTTTGCCACTTAGGCAGCTGGAAGAATCCTTCCAAGTTATGCTAACTCAACCCCCTACTTTTTACGTGTAAGCACACTGACTAAGTGCGGCACAATTAGAACTCAAGGAAAGCTCACACTCAGGTGGTGGAAGTCCTTAAGTGTTGGTCTCAAATACTCACATCTCTGGCTCAAGCTGTAAAGGACTTGACACCTAGACCTAATCAGTCCAAAGGACTCCAAAGAATGACCGCTGAAATGCCCCACTTCCAACCCAAGGGAGAAACCCCATCTCACATGCTCTCCAACCTTGCTCTCCATCCTCAGCACACACATTCTTCCAGACCACAATAGCACCTTGTGCATCCTGCATCATCCAAGGATACACCCACCTCCACCTCCTGAACTGTGAAGGACTGGGTTAAAGAAGACAGACTCAAAGAATGGAATGCTCCGGCTGGGACTACAGGCAAAGGTTTGGTTAGTTTGGTGACATTGGCTCAAGTACAGGAAATCGGGAGTAAGTGAGGTTCCTATATGAAAAGATGAAGTTGGAATAGAAAATGGCCAAAAATGGAGCAATAAATATATCTAAGGTAAAGAAGAGTTCTTAAAAAAATTTAAAAAATAAAAATAAAAAAATACAGGGTTTCTCTGTGCAGCCCTGGCTGTCAGCTGTCATAGAACTTGATCTATAGACCAGACTGGTCTTGAACTCAGAGATCCACCTTCCTCTGTCAGCTGAGTGCTAGGATCAAAGTTGTGCACACCATTACTATCAGACTAAGAGTTTCTTTCTGAACAGAGGGAGACCAAGAAATCGCTTGTCACTAGAGGGGCTAACATTGCAGGAATAAAGGCTAAGGCCTCCTTAGGGTGAAAGTATTTTTCAACCCAGGCTCCACATGAGAACTGGAGAGCTTTAAAAATACACACCACTAGCCGGGCAGTAGTGGTGCACGCCTTTTTAATCCCAGCACTTGGGAGGCAGAGGCAGGTGGATTTCTGAGTTCGAGGTCAGCCTGGTCTACAGAGTGAGTTCCAGGACAGCCAGGGCTACACAGAGAAACCCTGTCTCGAAAAACCAAAAAAAAAAAAAAAAATACACACCACTTACCAGGCTCTACCCTAGGCCATTTGGAGTAATCTAGGAAAGAACAGATAACTGTTTTTTTGGTTTGTGTTTGTTTTTAAGGTTTAAGACACATTGAAATGTGAGGAACACATAGCTGGAGAAAAGATGGAGCTGGAAGACACATCAAACAGGAAAGGGATAGGATCAAGATCACTTAGTGAAAAAGAAGCCCAAGCTTCCAGAGGACCCTTAGTGGCAGAGCCCTATGTAAACAGCCACAAGAAAGATGGCTTGTAGGAGGAAGTCATCTGGTTTTGGAGGGATCGTGACAGTTTAAGGAATGGATCTGCTTACTCAAGGTCAGAGGCTATAAAAGTCCAATATGAAGGTCTAGTATGGGGACCGAATGGGTTTCAAAAAAGTTTTAGAGGGTTTAGCAAAGAGCCCTACAGGGGAAGGGAAAGGAATCATATCTGAATTGCTAATGGAAGCCAAGATAATTCATGAGCAAGTGGCATTACAAATCCTGAGGAGGGGGCTGGAGAAATGGTTCAGCGGTTAAGAGCACTGACTGCTCTTCTGAAGGTCCTGAGTTCGAATCCCAGAAACCACATGGTGGCTCATAACCATCCGTAACGAGATCTGACGCCCTCTTCTGGCGAATCTGAAGACAGCTACAGTGTACTTAGATACAATAATAAATAAATACATCTTAAAAATATTTAGGCTGGTGAGATGGCTCAGTGGGTAAGAGCACCCGATTGCTCTTCCGAAGGTCGGTAGTTCAAATCCCAGCAACCACATGGTGGCTCATAACCATCCGTAACAAGCTCTGATGCCCTCTTCTGGAGTGTCTGAAGACAGCTACAGTGTACTTAAATATAATAAATAAATAAATCTTTTAAATAAATAAATAAATAAAGATTTAAAAAAAAGATCCTGAGGAATCAGAAAATTCTGGAATAGTTTTGGAGAAGAGCATCTGTCTGGGGCAGAAATATGGGATATCTGAGGAAGTGGACAAAAGGGAGGGTAAATAAATGGATGACTTCTGCCTACTTTGGTTGAAAGAAACCCACATTTCAAAAGAATAGTGCATTTCAAATCCTGCGAGAAACGGGGATTGGGGTCTTGAGGTAGATAACTTCCAAAGGCCCAGGATCTGGTTTTGGGGGCCCTGGAGTGAAATTTAAAAGGGGATAGCACTTGAAGATCTCCCCAGGAAAGGGGACAGACTAAGTTGGATGATGTAATGATTTTAAAGAAGGGGGGTGGGGAGCAGGTAAGATGAGTTCCAACTGAGACTTTAGTGTTTAAAGGGTAGGAATGTGTAAAGAGTGTTGGCCACATCATTGGAGAAACAGGATGGAGGGCAGGAATGGACTCCACAGTGTTAGAGAAATAGAGTGGGAGTTCCCAGACAGGAAAATGGGGCCTACCTGGAGAAGGGTGGGAAGAAAGTGGGACTGCACATCCAAAGGAGGTGGGAAGAGGGGTAAAGGGTCAAGTGGAGAACTGCCGGACAGAGCTTGCCTTTGGGGACAGCCAGGCAGGGCTGAGAGAGAGGAGTCTGCCTGGGAAGCAATTTTCACTAGAGAATGGATTTAAAGCGATTAAGTGACTTGTGGAGGAGTAAGAAAGATTTAGGGAAGCTAAGAACCAATTCGGGGAATCTGTAGGTGAAAGCCCACAGCATGGGGAACTTGGCACTGTCCGCTGGGCTTAAGAAAACGGGGCGACTGACTGGAAGGCTATGTCCAGGTTTTGGGGGGGCCTCCGGGCGAGGAGGAAACCCGGATGAGGGGGATGGGCCAGACTGGAGGAAGGGGGCTAAAGGACGGAAGGAGGCCCGATTTCAGGGCTCGGGTGGCAGGGATGGCGAAGGGGAAGAGTGGGAGCAGATGGAGCCCCCTGGGGGATGGGGGCAAGCTGCGGGGGTGGGGGGGGCGAAGGCCTCTGGAGCTGCGGAGGGAGGATGGGGGCGGGGAGCCTGCGCCGGGCCGTTACCTGTCCTGGGTGTTTATCATCCTCGGTGGCTCTGCTCAGGGTGGGAGGAGGCGGCGCGGGGAGTGGGTAGGTGGACGAGTGGGTGGGTGTGGGGTCGCGCGCGCGGGCCGGTCTCTGTGGACTAAGTCCCTGTCAGGCCGCGGGCCGAGTGCCCTCCTCTTGCCTCAGCGAGCGCCTGCCTCCAACTGACCCTCCCCGGCCGCCGCCGCGCAACCGCCCCGCCCCCAAGTACCTCATCTGCATAGCCCCACCCAGCGCCGCTTGGTGTCCTGGGAAACTGGGGCCCACAACAAAGGGCGAAGCACCGCCCCGCCTAGGCGCAGGCGTACCAAGAGCAAGCTATCATCTTGGGAAGAGGGGCGGTAGCAGGGAAGGTCTCTTTGGATGCCAGGAACTCAGGTTCTGCTTGGCCAAGGCCAGTCCTCATTTCTGCTTTTGTTCTTTCTTAATCATTTACGTATGTTTATTTATTATACATATTGGTGTTTTCCCTGCATGTATCTATATATGAGGATGTCAGATCCTCTGGAACAGGAGTTACAGACAGTGTGAACTGCCATGTAGAGGCTGGGAATTGAACCCATGTCCTCTGGAAGAGCAACCGGTGCTCTTATCCGCTGAGCCCTCTCCACTCATTTATTTCTGCTTTTTGTTTGTTTTTTTTTTTATACAGTCTTCGTAGCTCAGGCTAGCCTCAGACTCACTGGAAGATGACTTTGAATCCCCGATCCTCCTGCCTTTACTTCCTGTCCTTCCACCAAGTGCTGGGAATACAGGCGTGCCTCACCACACTGGGCACTTGCTGCTTTTTGTGTGTGGCCAAACCGAAACCAGAGAGTACTATTTGTAAACCCATGTCACTAAACAAAACAAAATCTGAAATAGAAGACTACTACTCATAGAGTAGCACCATTTCCAGTGTGAATCTAATCCCACAGATCTTTTCCTTCAATTCATAATACAAATTAATAGATGACAGCAAGTGCCTTTACTGCCCCAGCCATCTTGCTGGTCCCCCAATGTCAGATGAATATAACCATCCCTCCTATTTGGAGACAATCTCAAGGCAGCCTCCCCACCACCACCATCAACACCAGCTGCTGACCAAGCCCGCTGTCATCTGAAGCCAGATCTTTGTAGGTCATGGTCATAGGCTCCTCACTAACAATTGACAGTTGCTTCCAGTCAATCAGTGCAAGCTACTTCAATCGATCATGCAAGGTACCTAATGCACTGCCACTGTCTTGCCTGGACCTAATCACAGAGGTCAGGCAGCAACGTACACACATCCCCAAATCCCAGCCACACTCACAGAAGAACCCTAGGCATCAAACCTGTGCAGTCAACTTACACTGCAATCAGTAGAGATTGTGTAAGCCTTTATCTATCCTAGCACCTAGGAGGCAGCGGCAGGTGGGTCCCTGTAAGTTGAAGGCCAGCTTGTGGTACACAGGCAGCAAGTTCCAGGCTGGATAGTATACCAAGGTGAGACCCTATCTTGGAGAGTAGGGGAGGGAGGGAAGGAGAGAGAGAGAAAGAGAGAAAGGTGGGGCAGAGGAAAAGGGAGAGGATGCACTCTCAGACCACAGTGGTCACCTCAAATCATCCATTCATTTAGTCAAAGATCAGTAAATAGCTACATACTATGTGCTTCTAGCATGGGCAGGAATCCAGGAATATTCCACAATGGGCCAGGCAATGTTCCTACCTTGGATGTCACAATCTGTCTAGAGAGAGAGGCCAGCACAATATGAGGTAAGTACTCAGTCTGAAGGACACTGCAGAGAAAGCAACACATGGAAGAGTCAGCTTGAAAAACCTGTACTTTTTCACTTTGGTATTACTCCAAAATGCAGTGGTCAACATGACCTCCACTGCCAAGCTACAGTGCCCCTTGGGACTTAAGAATTCTGTTGCACACACAAGATTTTACTGTTCAGATCATGGGGATACCAAAATAGTACAAAAGGAAGGACGGGGCTTTCAAACTTCGTTTTACTTTTTCTTTCAACAAAAATGGAAGTGGTAAAAGAACTGTTACGGTTATCATTAGATATTGAGAACTGTTCTCTGACTCGCGCTCACCTTGCTGGACTTGGTGGCACACACCTTTAGTCCCAGCACTGGCGAGGCAGAGGCAGACAGATCTCTGAGTTGAGGCCAGCCTCTACATAGTTCCAAGACAGCCAGGCTACACACAGAGAGACAGACTGTCTCAAACTACCCCCCATCCCCCAGCAACAACAAAACCTAAGCAGGGTAGTAATGGCATATGCCCTTCGTTCCAGCACTCAGGAGGGAGAGACAGGTAGCTCTCTGTGAGTTCGAGGCCAGCCTGGTCTACAGAGTGAGTTCCAGGACAGCCAGGGCTACACAGAGAAACCTTGTCTCGAAGAAGAAAAAAAAAATCCTCTATCTTGTCATCCTTAGCCATCCATACGTACTCTTCCAAGTTCAAATCCAGTTAGTCCTTACATTAGTACATTCCAGAATTGGACTCCTAAGCCTAGCTCCACTCACCTGGCCAATGCTCCAGGCCCCAGAAGGGAGTGCCTCGGGCTTTGCTAGACCATCCTGAGTAAGTTAGCCTGTGGTCTGAAGGACACTTTCTGATTCATCAGTTGACAAATACTAAGAGCATGTGATGACAATGATACCAACCATTCACTAAGCATTTCTGTGGGTTTCTGTGAGGTTGGATGGGATGTATGTGCATGTATATAATCATGTGTGTGCAGGTGCATCTGGGCTGTATGTGTATACATGTAGAGGCCAGAGGGCAACCTGAGGACATATTCCTACTTGGTTGATGGAGTGAATAAGTGACAGAGACCTAGAATTCACCAAGTAAGCTATGCTGGCTGGGATCCCCACCTTTGCCCACAAAACCCCTAAAAACCCCATCTTCCTAGAGCTAGAACAAACCAGCACTCATTTCTTTGGCAGGAGGTCATACTCAGGTCATGGTACTAGCTCTTAAAGCACTAATTTTTACAACCACTCTGTTTGTTTGTTTGACAGGGTTCCTCTGTGTAGCCCTGGCTATCCCTGGAACTCTCTTTGTAGCCCAGGCTGGCCTCAAACTCAGAGATCCACCTGCCTTGGATTCTTGAGGTGCTGGGATCAAAGACATGCACCACCACCACCATCTGGCTTTTTTTTTTTTTTTTTTTTTCGAGACAGGGTTTCTCTGTGTAGCCCTGGCTGTCCTAGAACTCACTCTGTAGACCAGGCTGGCCTCGAACTCAGAAATCTGCCTGCCTCTGCCTCCAAAATACCTTATGGTGCAACATGGTAAGGCAAATGTAAACCGGTCTTCTTGTCAGCTGTGTGACCGTCTTCCAAAGCCCTTTCTGACCTATGTGAAAGTCAAGTCTGGCACTGGAGCGCGTCTCAGCTGAACGATATGTTACTCAGTGTCTAGAAGATACTGCACAAAAATAAACCAGTCCTACTGCTCTCTAGAGAAGAGGAGAGACAGGATACTGGGAACACAGAGCAAGGAAGGAAAGGGTCGAAGGAAGAAAACATTCTTCACCACTGAGCAAGTGCTTCAGGTCTGGAAGAATACATTCTTATGAAACCAGACTTTAATATCCGTATCCCCTCTACCTCTGCCCAACCAAGGCCCAGGCCCCAGCTCCACACCGATAATCAGCTCTTTGTTCAGGCCTTTGGGGATGAAAGCTCCAAGACTGAACAATAAAAAGGAATTACTGTGTAATTCAATCCTTTGACCTCCAACTCGTGTGGGATTACAGGAATGCACCTGGTTTCTGCCATACCAGGGATTAAACCCAGGACTTCATACATGTTAGGCAAACATTCTAGCAATATAGTTACATATACCCAGCCCTAAAATCCATCTTTTTTTTTTTTAAGACAAGGTTTCTCTGTATAGCCCTGGCTGTCTTGGAACTCACTCTGTAGACCAAGCTGGCCTTGAATTCTGCCTGTCTCAGCCTACCAAGTGCTGGGATTAAAGGCATGTGCCGCCGGGCGGTGGTGGCGCATGCCTTTAATCCCAGCACTTGGGAGGCAGAGGCAGGCGGATTTCTGAGTTCGAGGCCAGCCTAGTCTACAAAGTGAGTTCCAGGACAGGCAGGGCTATACAGAGAAACCCTGTCTCGAAAAAATAAATAAATAAATAAATAAATAAATAAATAAAAATAGTAAAATAAATAAATTTTTAAAAAAGGCATGTGCCATCACTGCCTGGCTTATTTTCTTTTAATATTTACTTATTTGTTTTGGGTTTTCTGTGTAATAGCCCTGGATATCTTGAATTTGCTGTGTAGACCAGGCTGGCCTTGAAATCACCTAGATCCACCTGCCTCTGCCTCCTAAATGCTGGGATTAAAAGGTATGTGCCAACACAGCAGGCTAAAAATCTTTATTTGAAGTTAGCTTTGAACCTATTAAGCAGCCAGCAATGCTCTTGATAAACCTGCCTCCACCTCTCAAGTGTGAGATAACAGGTGTGTGTACCTCCATGAAGGCTATTTAATATCACGGTGGGTTCTTACTCTGTAATCCAGGCCAGCCTGGACCCCTTGTGTTCTATTAATCCTCCTACCCCTCAACCAAGTACCACAATGAGAGTTGTGTGCCACCACACCAGTTATAACCCCGACATTTCGAGTTTAGGAAACTGAACACTGAACCTGGGACTCGTCAGGAGTCAGAGTTGAGAGCAGGGTTCTGGTCCCAAGCAGAACGCTATTTTAGACCAAGCAGTGGTTCCCACCATCCTCCCAGCACAGAGAGACTGGAAAGGGTGAGGTTACTTTCATGTGTCCCTCTGAGTGTCTGGGAGCACTTCCACTATTCCGGTGGGAGGACCTGCCTGATCTAGAAGGGATTTCGACCTTGACACGGTGAGAAAGAGGGAAGGAAGACACTGTGGGCTACCACACCCTGGGGAAAAGACCAACGGAAGGAAGAGGAGGACTTCTTCCCCAGGGGAGGTCTCCCAGCAAGAAGAAGGCCTGAACCGTGAGAACGCTCAGGAGCAGCAGGGCAGCCAGCGGTCAGAGTCCACGGCCTGCTGAAGACCCGGCCTGGCCTTGGGCTCCAGGCACTGTGCCCACTCTCTGATCTGCCACATTGTTCAGCAATTTCCTCCTCTGAAAGTAAGAGGGGGGAGAAGGGGGGGACAGGGTTCCTATGACCAAGAGTACATGGAGCAGGGTGGGGTGGGCCTCCACAGGGAAGGGGCCGCAGCTCATTCCCATGACTGGCTGCCCTTCCGCTGCTTGGGACCGTGGGACTCCGTGGGAAAAGTTCTTGGGAGTGCTAGTACAGTAACTATGAGCGAGTGTGTGTGTGTGTGTGTGTGTGTGTGTGTGTGTGTGTGTATGCATGTGCCCCAGACACATTTTCCACTTTAGCCACAGGACTCTGTCCTTTGAGAACTAGTTACCAGGGTATGTTCATTCCCACTGGGCTCTGTCCACAGAGAAGCATAGAAACCAGCCCCAAAGCCCGAAAAACCCTGGAGGCCACTAGACCAACTCCCTGGGGAATCTCCTCACTCCTGGCAAATACAGTTCACCTGACTTTTCTGAACTAACAGGGATCCTTCTAGAACTTCCTAGCTTCCCAGCAGAATCTTATTACAAGGTAGATGTTAAAAAGCAGGTGGAAACCCATGAGATACAGAGGCCAGGAGTCAGCCATTTCCACACCATCTGTGAGACCACCTAGAACCGTTTGTAACTACTGAGCTAGCAGAACCAAGCCCACGCCCATGGAAGGACAGAGGCCCAGTGCTCAGACTTCAAGCAAAAAGCTCCAAGAGACATCACACAACAGCAGCACACGGACTGATGGCAGCTCCAGCCAGAACACATATCATACAGTAAGCTATATTCTAATGAAAAATAGAACTAGATGGGGGCGCCCATGCCCTTAGTCCCAGCACTAGGAAGCCAGAGGCAGATCTCATGAGTTCAAAGCCAGCCTGGTCCACAAAGCGAGTTCCAGGACAGCCGGACAGCCAGGGCTATACACAAAGATGCTGTTTCAGAAGAAAAAAAATTATATATATATATATATATAGTCTGCCTGCCTGTCTCTTTGTCTCTTTCTAGTCTAGTGCTGGAATTAAAGGTGTGAGCCACCAGTGCCCAGCTAAAGATTTATTTTGAAGTGTGTGGTCTGTATGTTGTTTAGTACAAGTGAGTGTGGGTACCCATGGAATCCAGAGGTTTGGGGTCATCCCGGTGTGGTGGCACACACCTTTAATCACACCTTTGGGAGTCAGAGGCAGGCAGATTTCTGAGTTTGAGGCCAGCCTGGTCTACAGAGTGAGTTCCAGGACAGCCAGGGCTACATAGAGAAACCTGGTCTCAGAAAACAAACGAATGGGCTGGTGAGATGACTCAGTGAGTAAGAGCACCCGACTGCTCTTCCGAAGGTCCCGAGTTCAAATCCCAGCAACCACATGGTGGCTCACAACCATCCATAACAAGATCTGACGCCCTCTTCTGGAGTGTCTGAAGACAGCTACAGTGTACTTA
>NC_034599.1:60586997-60608773 GCF_900095145.1 Mus pahari | reverse complement strand
ACGGCTGGGAAAAAACTGTTAGGTAGTAAGAAATAAAGACAGATAGATAAAAAAAAAAAAAAAAAAAAAAAAAAAAAAACAGAAAATAAATAACTAACAACCAACAAGTCCAGCTAGGTTAAATATTCTGAAAGAGGGCACAGCTGTACTCGCCACAGCTTCACTCACAGGAGATGTTCACTCACAGTAGTCCTACTCAGATAAACCAGGACTAATGGTAAATGCTTGTAAGATCAGCACTGGGGAGGTGGAGGCAGGAAGACCACAAGTTCAGGGTCATCTTTGGTCACATGTGAAGTTTATGGTTAGCCTGGGTTACATGAAATCCTTTCTTAAAAAACAAAAACAAAAAGCAGCTGATTTGACTGAGCAGTAATATCTACTTGAGGCTCAGTGTCAGAGAAGGGACCAGAGTGTGACTCTCAGCATCCACATCTGGCATCTCACAACTCCAGCTCCAGGCAGACCCCAAACCTCTGTTTTTTTGTTTTTGTTTTTGTTTTGTTTTGTCTTTTTGTTTGTTTTTTCCAGACAGGGTTTCTCTGTGTAGCCCTGGCTGTCCTGGAACTCACTCTGTAGACCAGGCTGGCCTCAAACTCAGAAATCTGCCTGCCTCTGACTCACAGAGATCCTTCTGCCTCTGCCTCCCGAGTGCTGGGCTCAAAGGCGTGCGCTGTGACCACCTGGCTTGAAACAGGGTCGTGCAGCCCAAGCTCCAACTCAGAATCCTCCTGTTTCAGCCTTCTGAGTGCTGGGATTATAAGTACTGGGTCTAAGGAGGAATGTGCTCAATGCTAGACTTATTTTCAGGCTAGCATTTGAATTTCTGATTTCAAGGACAGCGTCTTAACCATGTAGTCCTGGCTGTCCTGAAACTCACTCTGTAGACCAGACTGGCCTCAAACAACTCAGAAATCCGCCTGCCTCTGCCTCCCAAATGCTGGGATTAAAGGCGTGCACCCCCCTGCCGGGCTGACCCCAAACCTCTGGATTCCATGGGTACCCACACTCACTTGTACTGAACAACATACAGACCACACACATACACACTTCAAAATAAATCTTTAGCTGGGCAGTGGTGGCTCACACCTTTAATTCCAGCACTAGACTAGAAAGAGACAGACAGGCAGACCTTTGTGAGTTCAAGGCCAGTTTGGTCTATAGAATGAGTTCCAGGACAGCCAGGGCTATACAGAAAACCCCTGTCTCAAAACAAAACAAAACAAAACAAAAACAAACAAAAAACAACTCATAAACACACACACATTTTTTTTCAGAAGAGCTTGGGTTATCCATTCGTTCATTTTACTGCAGACTACCCCAGTTCCCAGTCCCTGTTGTCCCCAGCACTGAGACTGAGTATGAGTTCCTGTGGCTCATTATACTGCCATGATTATTATACTTTGTCTTGGTCAAAAGTTAGGGCACAAGGGCTGCTCTTCCAGAGGTCCCGAGTTCAACTCCCAGCAACCACATGGTGGCTCACAACCATCTGTAATGGAATCTGATGTCCTCTTCTGGTGTGTCTGAAGACAGCTACAGCGTACTCATACACAAAACATTAATTCTAAAAAATAAAAAGAGCACAGAACCAGGTGTAATAGTACACTTGTATATCCTCAGTATTTGAAAGTATTGGAAACAGGAGGATCGGGAGTTCAAAGTCATCCTCTGCTACAGAATGACTTTGGGGCTCACCTAAGACCACATGAGACCCTGCTTCAAAATAAAACAAACACAGGGTGACCAAGACAGAAGATTTAGCAAACATGCCTGTTGTCCAGCCTGTGATAACTGGAGTTCAACCTCAAGGACCTGCAGGGTGGAAAGAGAGATTCCGTTCCACACACATAAGCACACATGCAGGTAGATGGCAGAGGGCAACCTTTGAGAGTCAAGTCTCTCCCCTTACCACTTGGGACTCTATCAAACTCAGTGTTGGCTGAAAGAAACTTTACTCAATTAACCATCTTACTGACATGAAATAAGTGTGATGATGATGATGATGATGATCCACAGAACACAGAAGGAACCAAGAGAGACACCACCTGTTGGTAGACAACATAGCCTGTAGGTCATGAGTTCAATTCCCAGCAACCACATGGTGGCTCACAACCATCTGTAATTGGATGTGCCTCGGTCCCAGCTTCCAGTGGGCAACAGCTTCTCACCAGCCTGACAATGCAGTAGCACTGTCCTCATGTTTTCGGTGAGAAACCCCAGTTGCAAGGCACAGAGAATTCAGAGTAAAGGTCTCGCAGTGCCCCCAGCCCCAAGCTGCAACTCCTTAGCTGAGTTGTCATCGTCTTGAGCAGAGGGCTGCAGCTGTGACTGGGACATGAGGGAATGCACCTGAGTTTATACCCCAGTGATCCGGAGTCATCTTTGAGACTTTGGTGATGGGCCCAAGCCTGTGATAAAGCTTTAGTTTTTATGAGATTACACCCATGCATAACTTGCATATTTAAATAAGCTAGGGCTGGAGAGATGGCTCAGTGGTTAAGAGCACTGACTGCATAAATAAATAAATAAATAAAAAGTTAAAGACTCAGTGGTTAAGAACATATGTTACTTTTGCGCAAGACCAGGGTTCGATTCCTAACACCTACACTATAACTCACAGCTGTCTCTTAATTCCAACTCCAGATCTGATGTTTTTTTTTAAATATTTATTTTATGTTTATATGAGTACACTGTTGCTGTCTTCAGATACACCAAAAAAGGGCATTAGATCCAATTACAGATGGTTGTGAGCCACCATGTGGTTGCTGGGAATTGAACTCATGACCTTTGGAAGAGCAGCCAGTGCTCTTAACCGCTGAGCCATTTCTCCAGCCCCCTAATATGATGTTCTTTTCTGACTCCTAGAGCACTAGGCATGTACACTGCGTGTGTGTGTGTGTGTGTGTGTGTGTGTGTGTGTGTGTGTGTCACACACACACACATACACACATGCAGGCAAAATACTTCTACAAATAATAAATCTTAAAAAAAAAAAAAAACTGAAATGCCAGAGCCTAGACATGACCTGGTGATGTATATCTTGCTTATTCCCCAGTTCATTTCCAATTTGTTTGATGATCTGGTCTACTGACAGTTCCCATTATGCCCTGCTTTGTCCTCTATACGAGCTTCTTCCTTCTGGGAAGAATGCCTGTTCTCCGTCCTATATCAAGTCCCCTGTAGCCCTCCTCTTAGCTCTAAGCATACACAATTGTGCTTCACCATCTTAGCCTTTCAACCACTTGCTTTATATGCACCCTACATGGGTGTTTTAAATCACATACCCATCCAAACCACGTGTGTTGGCACACACCTGTAATCCCAGCACTTGGGAGGCTAAATAGAGATGGCCTTGAGTTCCTGGCCAACATGGGTTACAATATGAGAGCCTTATAAAAATAATGATAGAAATACAAATTTTCCTTGAGACAATGTCTCCAAAGAGTCCTGGTTGTCCTGGAACTCACCATATAGTCCAGGCTGGCCTCAAACTCTGCCTTTCAAACACTGGGTTAAGCCTAGCCCAATAATACAATTCTTTAAAGGGCACTGTGGTACATGTCTCCAATCCTAGCACTGAGATATGAAGGCAGGAGGGTCAGGAGTTCAAGGTTGTCCTCAGTTACATAGAGAGTTCAGGGCTAACCTGAGCCTTGTGAGATCCTATCTCAACTACCCCACCCAGCCTCTAAAAAACAGAAAACAAAACAAATATATCCACACTATAAATAACCAGTCGTATCCAGCATTCTGCCTCTGCCCCCTGGTGGCCTCTTGAAGGCACCCAGAAACATCCAGTGGGTAAAGGTGAGATGCCTAGATAAAGCGGCCTTTGCGCATGGCCCTCTGCCAGCTATAGACAGTTACCATGGATGGACTGGGGGGCTGTCACACACAGACTGAGCACTTGAAGGCAGATCTTTGTCCACAAACTTCACTGCACAGACTAAAAACTAAAAGTCTTTGAGCTGCAGGAGCAGAGCAGCAAGCATGGTGTAGCCCGCAGAATGGCTTTCAGGTTTTTATTTTTTTGAGACAGGGCTTCTACGCGTAGCCCTGGCTGTCTTAGAACTCGTTCTATAGACTAGGCTGGCCTCTCTCAAAGACCCGCCTGTCTCTGCTTCTCAAGCACTGGGACTCAGGCGTGTGCCACCACTGCCCATCTTGCTTTCATGGGTTTTTATTTTGTTAGTTTCTGTTTGTTTGATTAGTTACCAACAGAGTAGGAATTTTCACATTAAATTCTGAGTGTCTTCTATAGAAAAAATATTAAGCTGCATGGGCCCCACCCTGCTGAGCAGCAGGGGCTGAGAACAGCTCAGCATGGGTCCTGCCCTCCAGTTAGGACTGCCTCCCTCCCTCTGCCGCATCATCTCTGGCCCCTACAGGCCTGGTGTGTGCAACTCTTGGCCAAGCCTAGAACTTCATGAAGAACAGGGTGGCGCACATCTGTCCTGGGAAACATCCAGACACCCAGCCCCTGGCTCAGAACAGCGGAGGCTCCTCCGCAGTTAGCCAGCTCACCAATGAAAACATCAGGAACGGGAACGTTAGTGCCTTGGGCATTCATTGTGCCTTCAGAAAGTTCCCACTGTTTTCACTGGGTGGGGACTCCCAGAGAAGTCGGGTTCCCCTAAGGACACATGCCCAGATGGGAGAAGACTTGCCTAAACAAGGTCTCAGAAGTGAAGTAGCCAGATAGCTGCCATGTGTCAGATACTACCAAGTGTGCTGGACTCTCCCAGGCAGTGAGTGACCCAGGAATGTTTGCAAAAGTGAAATTAACAACACCTCGTGACACTGTGAGGTGCCAATGCATAGAATGCAAAGTGGCACTGGGGAGGCTGGAAGGGGATATTCCAAGTTTTAGTTACCAGAGGGGTCATTCCAGTGGGCAAAAAGTCTATCAACTACAAGGAAATATAAACTCTGGGAATAGCGGCTATGGTTAGAAGGCAAGTGACCAGTCATTGCTAAAGCCGTCCAGGTGTTTCGTAAGTGAGGTAGAATGTTACCCAGATGGCCTGATACTAACAATGTCAACCAGGTAGCCTTGAACTTGCAAAGATCCCTATGCTTTTGCATCCCAAGTGACAGGAGTACAGGCATAAGCTGACACAACTCGCCCAACTCGATCTGTGACACCTGAATTTTAAATGATTTATTTATTTCTATTTATGTACCTTGGTGTTTTGCCTGCATGTATGCCTGTGTGACGGTGTCAGGTTCCCTGGAACTGGAGTTACAGACAGTTGTGAGCTGCCATGTGGGTGCTGAGAATTGAGGCTGGGTCCTTTGGAAGAGCAATCAGTGCTCTTAACCGCTGAGCCATTTCTCCAACCCCCGACACCTGAATTTTCTATCAGCTCTGTATATCTGAATGCACTTGGACTTGGACATACCTCTCTGCTTCTTAGGGTTGAAGCTCCTCTACCTGTGAGCCGAGACTGTTGAATGAATCAGACATTGTGGGGTCTAACACAGTTGTGTCCACAGGATCAGTAGTTTATGTAACTGTCTAGAATGCAAAGCATGCATGTATCCAGGAAGTGGTCTGTGTTTGTGAGTGACTTCTCAACTCAGAGCTTTGGAGCAGGGGTCCAGATAGTCCACATCTGTCCTGGAGGATGCAAAGGAAAGCAAATGGCAGCTGGGCATGGTCGCGCACACCTTTAATCCCAGAACGCGGGGGGGGGGGTGGGGGTGGGCAGAGGCAGGCAGATTTCTGAGTTCGAGGCCAGCCTGGTCTACAAAGTGAGTTCCAGGACAGNCAGGGCTATACAGAGAAACCCTGTCTCGAACCACCACCACCCCCGCCCCCCAAAAAAAGAAAAGAAAAGAAAGAAAGCAAATGGCTTTGAGCTCTTTCACCAGAAGAGGGCACCCCAGCCTCATGGCCTAGATGGTGCCTCAGCCATCACCTTCAAGGTAAAGTGAAGGGAACAGAGTAACCTCAACTTCCCTCCACCAGGGCAAGATCAAGGGCCAGGAGAGAAGATGCAGGGTGAAGGATAGATGTAGGAGGAGGGTAAGAGATAGGCATGGCTGCAAGCTCAGTACCAGGATGCAGGAGAATCAGGGGCCAAGGTCATCTGCAGCTACACAGTAAATTCAAGGTTACCCTGGGCTTACATGAAACTGCCTCAAACAAAAACCCTAATAAATTAAATAGAGCTTCCTGGGGCCGGAGTATGCCACACCTACAAAGCAAGAACAGCCAGAGAAGGATCACCCTGAAGTTTCCTGCTAAGGAGAAGGCACTACAGTGACCACAAGCCAAATCCTGTCCTGAAGGGGCCGAAAGCCAGGTTGGTCTGACTGCAGCATCAGTATGCAGTGTATATGCAAGCACACAGGAGGGAGTGCAGTCCTGAGGAAACCTTAGCGGAGACCTTGGCTCCCCTTTTGCACCTCCCAACCCTCCAACAGCATCCCCTCCAGTCTCCCTTCCCTGAGCAGAGCTGATTTCCAGGAGACACGTTGCAGATTCTAGGAATGTGGATCTGAATTTAGATAGAAACAGACCCATCAGAGAAGTCTCTGATTCAAGTGACCCTGTCCTGGGAAGCCAGGAGGGAGAATGACAACCACGCACCTAACTCTTCCCATTCCTGGGTGTTCCTCACTTGAACAGCTCATCCGTCCGGGTCTCTGGCTGTACATGCCATTCTAGGTAGAGAAACTACACCTTATTCTCCACCTTGCACCAAGTGTATGCTCCACTGGAGCTGTGTGTGTGTGTGTGTGTGTGTGTGTGTGTGTGTGTGTATGCCTGCCTGCCTGCCTGGACTGGTGCAGAGGACCTGTGTTTAATTCATAGCACCCACACGCTGGCTCATAACTCGAGTTTCAGGGAATCCGAAACGCTTTTCTGACTTCTGCAGGTACCCAGTCATGTACATGGTATGGAGAAACATGTTCTCAAAACACAAATACATATAAAACTTTTAAAAAATAGATTGTGTGTGCCTATGTGTACATAAGTGTGCTTTGTGTATGTAGGTGCCCAAGAAGTCAAGGGAAGACTCTGGAGTTCCAAGTGGCTGTGAGCTTCTGGTACGGACACTAAGAACAGAATCCAGGTCTTCTGCAACAAAGACCCTAAGAGGGCAAGGTTCAGAGGCAAGGTCTCTGCTGAACCTCCTGATGGCCCTCTTACCTGGGATCCCCCTTTTCCCTCCTCAGTCCTAGGGTTACAGTCAGACCACCACAGTTTTTATGCAGGTTCTGGGGATCTAAACTCTGGCCATCTTGCTTGCAAAACAAGCCCATTGAGCCAACACCCTCGTTGGGATTTTGAAAAGACATTTATTTATGATGTCTGAAGATGTGTGCACTGTGCACATATGGAGGTCTGGGCATGATCTGACAGAGATGGTTCTCCTTTTCTACTATGTGGACCCCAAGAGAAAGCTCAGGATGTCTGGCTTGGTGGCAAATACCTTTTCCCGCTAGAACCATTTTTGACAGTCCCACTGGAGCTTTTGTTTTGTTTTGTTTTGTTTTGTTTTGTTTATCGAGACAGGGTTTCTCTGTATAGCCCTAGCTGTCCTGGAACTCATTCTGTAGACCAGGCTGGCTTCAAACTTAGAAATCCGCCTGCCTCTGCCTCCCGAGTGCTGGGATTAAAGGTGTGCGCCACCACATCGGGCCCCACTGGAGCTTTTAACTTCAGTTTCCATAGCTATAAAAAAGTAGATGAGAACACATTTCTTGCTTCAAAGGTGATGGTGATCACGAGACACACCACATGTCTCTCATATGTACCTGTGGTAAACTTCACATCAGGTCAGGAATGCAGGACCCTGTTTTTAGAACCCTGAAACCCAGCTAGGTGGTGGTGGCACACAACTTTGATCCCAGCACTCGGGAGGCACAGAGAGGGGGATCCCTGTGCTTGAGGCCACAGTCTGTCTACATAGCAAGTTCCAAGGCAGGAGCCTCAAAGAGGGTGCTTAGCCTGCTTTTTTGTGCAGCCCAAGACCACTGTCCAGGGTGGCACTGCCCAGTGTGCTGGCCCCTTACATATCAGTCAAGAAAATGTCCCAGATGCCTACAGACCACTATGACAGAGACTTTTCTCAATTCCCTCTTCCCAGATGATCCTGCCTTGTGTCAGGTTGACAGAACCCACGACACACCTGCTGGCTTTTCCTGAACAGCAAGCATACCACATGCATTTTGGACGAGGCTGCTTCTGGGTCCAGCTTTGCCATGACCCTGCCAGGCAGCTCCTTGATTATGGGTGGGTCTGCTTGTGGACTCAACCCCAGTCCAGATGTGACTGTCCATCGAGGCCTTTCTGCTGAGGCCTCAACAAAGCCACAGCTGGAAAGGATGCAGGACCTCCCTTCCTCTCTTAGACCAAGGCCTGGGCTCTGCTCAGTGAAGTGTGAAGGAGTCGCCCTCCTCCCCTGAAGCCACAGGCATAGGGGCCTTTAAATTATGGAATAGCTTTCTCTATCCCTCTCAGGAAGACCCAACCGCCCCAACTAAATAATTCAGCACCTTGGGAAGACCCAACGGATCCTGACACAGCTGAAGTAGGTCAGACCATGACTTGGCCCCAGGAGGGGGCTGTCAAACACATAACAGCTTTTTCTCCATGCTCGAAGGAGCTGCAGGCTGGGGAGGCCCTTGCTTGCATGACAAGATCACACAGCAGTGAGGGGGACCAGGCTAGAAAGAGCCAACTCCTTCCTTTCCTGGACTTAAGTGCAGGTATGTCCCCTCCTGAGTCTTCCTCCAGGGTCCAAGTAACCTGCCCACCTGCCACAAGTTACCCCAAAGCCTGTACTTGCCTGGGCCCTCTTCCAGTCCAGTTAGCACCGAGATGCACGTCACCCCTGACACATGAGCAGTTAACAGCCTACACCCAAGCCACACAGAAGAGGTGCCAGTCATCGAGGTTCAACTGGAGCCAGCTACAGCTGCTTTGCTCAGAGGAAACCAGTAGGAGGCAGGCTCTGGTCACTGGCCCTGCCCTGCAGGACCAGGGTGGACCAAGAAGCACTCTCCCTCTAGGGGAGCTGGGAAGGATTTAAAGCCACTTCACTTCTAATATTAAACACCATGTCACAGTAGAGTTAGGGCGGCCACAGGTATCCTGTCCATGCTAACCCCAGGTTCCCAGTGCAACCTAACCTTAAAGACCTCCTGCTTCCTTCCCAGGAGTCAATTGCAATCCACAGCTAACAGCACTGGTTAGTTTAACCCATCAGGGTCAAGTTTTTGTGGATCCTGTCCCTCCAGGCCAACAGATGTACACCAAGGTCAGACTCTAGAGAGAGACACTAGCGCACCAACTTCAGTTTTTCCATACAAAGGGGCTTGAGAAGACCACAGGGTTCGAAGGGTGACAGTGAGCTGATAAAGGCACTCAGGCTCCTGACTGGGAGCAGGGGCTGAGGCTCTCTTCTCTGCCTTCAGAATTCCCAGAGCAAGGAGGAAAGTCATCATAGAGGATGGGATGATGGAGGGTAGGCACCTGAAGACCCTGATGCAGTCACTCTCCACTTTGGGACAGGCTCCTCAGCTTATTACAGAAGGCAACAACAGCAGGTCTGAGATGATCGCCACCAGGCCAGGACTGTTTCTGGCCTCCCTGTTGTCATCCCTCAGCCCAGCAGCCTGCATCCCATGGATCGTAGAAGCAAAAATCAGAGCAGAGTCGCTTCAGGTTTTTATTTTGCATTTCATTTATGATCCAGTTTCACATTCTCACAGGGTCACCCATTACAATAGCCACCTCCAGACATCATTGTCCGAAGTAGCCCGATATCCGAGCTGAGGTTTAAAGGTAAAGCACAGACATGCTCATAAAATAAAACAAAATTGCACAATTTATCCTTCATCTCATTCTTCTTAAACCAATGCCCGACACAAAGGCCGACTGCTAAAGAACGGAAACCCCTTTTCTTCTTCATGCTTCAAACTAAACATTAAACTTATCTGACAGGCTGAACAAGGTCTCTTTAATAATTAATGGTAAACACATGAAAAACCCTTTATGATCCATAAATATTTTGTTACACAGGGTACAAAAATACTTTTTCACGTTTTGGTTGGTTTCGAAGTTCAGGAAGAATGAGGTGCAGTGGCAGGGTGGGGTGCACTGGGGAAGGCAAGCACAAGGCAGGCTTCTCAGCCTGGAGAAGGAGACAATGCAGGGCTCTGATCTTAAGTGGAACTCAAGAGGCTGTGGATCTGCTGCTGGATGAGAACGGAGTCTGCGTGCGTGCATGCGTGCGTGCCCTCAAGTCAGGAGCTGGGACCCCCAAGGCAGAAGTGACCACAGGCTCAGGCCTCCCTGAAGCAGGGTGGGTGCAGGAGTTGGGAGTGGAGAGAAGCAGTAGGCTGGACCAGCCTCCAGTGCCAAGACCTGTTGCTACGGCGACAGTTTGGGAACAAACCATACACACATTTGCACAAGTGTCACAATTCATAAACATGCAAAATTAAATGTCCCTTTTCCTAGATGGGGAGCTACAGATACAAGTCTGAGCAAGAGGACAGGCTGCGCTGGGTCCCAGTGATGCCTGCAAGCTGGACCCAGGTATCCAAGGCCTCCGATCTTTCTGAAGGCCTTGGAGAACTGAGGAAGAAAACAAGAGCCATCCACTGAGTCAGGCTTCAGATTCACAGTATCTAGAGGGAAGCAGCAGCTCCACACAGGCCTCGGGTGGCAGTGAGGGCAGAGCCCCGTTTTGGCCCCACACAACCCAGGACCAACTCCAGGGTGACAAGACCTGAATGGAAGGGAAGGAAAGAGAGAGCCATCAGCAGAGTGGAATAGGAATTGGCTGTGGAGGCTGCAAAGGGGGTGGGTGGGGGAGGGGTGGGGGTGGCGGTGCAGGGTAAGTGTAGGACAGAAGGATGAAGCAGCCAGGTGCCCCCTTCCCCCTCAGTGACCAGGCTCTGGAGCCTACAGCTCCAGCAAGCGCCCAGGAACAGCGAGAGGACCCATGCATATAAGCAGCCAGCATTGAGGACACTGACCCCTAGAGCCAACACTTACTGAGGAGCTAACAGAACTGGCGGTACTTCCATCCTTGCTGGGTGGTGTCAGAGGAGGGGTACCAGCGCACCTGCGAGAGAAGCCAGTCAGTGCATACCAGCCGCTTACCTCAATCCTCTGAAGAGTCAGTTGAATCTGCCCAGAGTCTTATGGCTGACCAGGCTGCCGCTCCACAGAGCCTGGGCCAGCTACTCACCTCTAAGCATCAGCTTCTTCCTCTTAAAAATGGAAAATCACCACCCGGCTCACCGTCTCCGCGGGTCAGGGTTCCATGAGGAGGACATGTCCGGATTTGACCCCCCACCACCCGCTTTTTAAAATATACTGACAGTGTGTGTGTCCATCCATGTATGCATACTTCGGGATACATGAAGTTATAGCACAACTTGTGGGAGTCTGTCCTCTCCTTCCATCACATGAACTTCATCAGGCTTGACAGACAAGTCTTTACCTGCTGAACCATTGGGTTCTTTGGTTTGATTTGAGATAGGGGCTCATGAATCTCAGGATGGCTTTGACTTGCCATATAACTAAGAATGGCCTTGAGTTTCTGATCCTACTGCTTCTGCCTTCTGAGTGCTGAGATTACAGAAGTGAGCAACCATGCATGTTTTATGCAGTGCTGAGGATGAACCCAGGGCTTCATGCAGCCTATGTAAACTCTGCCAACAGTGATGCCAGGTCTGAAAAATTATTAACAGGAGAATGCGCTTGACATGTTTCTTTGGATACGTTTCTCAATCTAGCTAAAGAACAAACATGGCTGCAAAGAGCAAACAAGACAGCAGGGAAGACACTAAGACACTTTGCAAAGCCAGTGTGGTTGGTCTCCAAGGAGTGGGTCTCCACACACAGGTCCTGGCAATTCTTCAATGCAGCCACTTTTGACCTTTCTTTTTATTTATTTATTTTTTTATTATTTTCGTTATTTACATTTCAAATGCTATCCCGAAAGTTCCCTATACCCCACCCCCACCCCTGCTCTCCTACCCACCCAGTCCCACTACTTGGCCCTGGCCTTCCCCTGTGCTGGGTCATATAAAGTTGACAAGACCAAGGGGCCTCTCTTCCCAATGATGGCTGATTAGGCCATCTACTTTTGACCTTTCTATCTATCCCACACTCTTGTTACATGGCTTCTATGTTCAGAGACTCAAAAGCCCTACAGAGGCCTCAGGCAGGAGGAGACAGCTTTAGATTATCCTATAGGGCCAATAGCTGCCTGTACTATGACAATCACAGAAGGCTCCAAAGCTGGATTCTCAGAGACTAGTCAATAAAACAGTATGTATCCCTCTCTGTGAGTGACATGTCTGGCAAGAACAGCTGAGCTGCAGGCAGACAAATGTTTCAAGGGAAGGAACCTGCTTCACCCATGCACTGCAAGGGAGGAGTATGTCAACCCCAGCCCGACCCAAAACGGTCTGGGGGAAGGTGGGTCTGAGCATCAGGAGGAGAGCCTAGGGTCCCCTTAGGAAAGAGTGGGGTGGTACTTAAGAGCCTCTATAGAGAATGAGTTAGAATCTGGGCATTCAGACAGCACACATGGAGCTGTAGCAGGCAGACCCAGTTGGCCCACTTGGCTGTATATGGTTCCTGCTTCTTGGGTAAGCAGGAAGGGCATGACCAAAGCCAGACACTCTGGGCTGAGGGAGATGATCTAGGAACCTGCTCCTGTGTCCCTCCCAACTCTAGGAACTACTTAGGCCATCACATCCTCTAGGACAGACAGACAGTAATGAGAATTAGGGGCTGATTATCCTAACACTCGTACACTTGGTCCGTAGCAAGACAGGCTCTTCCTTCTCCTGGCTGACAGCTTAAGGGAAGGAGTTCCTCAGGCCAGCTGCTGGACTAGGACACCCTCTTAGTTGGATGACTAAGACACTAGAACTTACTCACACAAAGCAAGGATATAAGAGGTAGTCTGGCTACTATACAAGCTCAGGGCTCCAGCCAGCTCAGAATCCCATGAGAGCTGCCTACCACCCTTTACCCAGCTGGAGCAACCCGGTGACAATCAGTGCTTGGCTGGCCAGCAGCCCATGGGACCAGACAAAGGGTAACTGGATGAAAGCCTTCTATACAGGGGAGCAGAAGCCTCAGATGGCTGCTTGAAAGTCTCTTCCATACTTGCTCCTCGAGTATCCCAACTACAGCAGTCCCTCGGCCCTGGGGTATTGAGGCGGTGGGTGGGGACATTTATGGGCCCAGGGCAGGTAGGCCACTGATGCCAAAGGAATGTGCTTGAATGGATGCACTCAGCGGGGTTGCTGTGAACATCTCACAGATGCCTGGTACATCCCTCTAAAAGCATCCCAGTGCCTTTCTGTGTTTCCTCTTCTTGCCCTCTGACCTCTATTCATACATACACCATGGCACTCATGCCCACATAAACAGCAAAGATGATGGTGATGGTGAAGAGGATGATGTTGATAAGTAAATGTTTTAAATGATCACAGTACAAACTTCACTCTTTGCCTGACAAGACTATTATGTTTGCACCATGACTTTGTAATAGGTCCAGGAATTTGCAGTCATGAAAACACACTAGGCCAAGTACCCACAAATGTGTGGCAAGGGGACCTACTTCACTAGATCTCTGCAGCAGGATGGAACTTTTAACATATTCTTTGATAATTCCAGGAATTGGCCCATTTAAACAATGCTGTGCCAGTCAGGCATGGGTATAAATCTTGTTAATGACATGGAAAACTAACTGTCCTAAGGTCAAGTTCCAGCAAGGCATGGTGGTTACACTCCTAATGCTTGACCTCAGGTGGTAGAGGTAAGAGAATGAGGAGTTCCAGGTTGGCCTTGGGTGCATGAAACTTTGTCTCAAAAAGCCAAAACCAACAAACAACATTAATAACTTTGTATAGGAAATCTTATGAAGGACTCGAACCTATGGATTTACTTACATAGCCTCTCCCAAATACAATAATTCACTTATTTATTCTCACGTGTGTGTGTGTGTGTGTGTGTGTGTGTGTGTGTGTGCATGTGTGCGAGTGTGCAAGTGTGTCCTTTCATCTTTCTGGGTGTTTCAGGGATCAAACTCTGGGCACCATGCTTGGCTACAAGCACCTTTACCCTCCTGAGTCACCTTATCAGGACCTAAAAGAGAATTTTTAAAAAAGAGGCAGCCATCACTAGGCATAAAAGAACACATCTGGTATTCCAGCACTGAAGCTGAGGCAGGAGGACTTGCAGAGTTTAAGGCTTTTCATTTTTTAAAGGAAAGAGAAAGGTTTTCCCCGGAGTAGGATAAGCCAAAGTTAAGAGAAACCCATTCTGTTTGGTGTTCTCCCTAAATGCAAATCTATAGGAGCTTAAAGGCCTCTGAGGTACCTGCCACACGTCACACGCTGTACATGAGTTTCACTCATGAACTTCACCTAAAGTGTCAAGAGTCCCATTACATGGGCAGGAAGACATGCAAGGGAGTCTGTGTCCTTGTAGCCACACCCACTTCCCCGCCTCCCTGCTTATAGGGAAAGTTTTGCTGTTGAGACAGTTGCAGTGAAGCACGAGTTGACTTCAGATCTGCTATGTAGTAGAGGCTGGGCTGAACTCCTGACCGTTCTGTTCCCACTCCCCTAAATGCTGGGATTAGAGGGCAGAGGCCATAATGCCTGCCACAGGAGAAGCCTGCTATGTTAAAACAGGAGTGCCATAGAATTCTCCTGCAGGTGTGCTCTGTGAAGCCACCGGGCTATGGAGGCTGGGATGCACCAGATAGGGGATCAATAGTGGATAGCCCTGGCTGTCCTGGAACTCACTCTGTAGAACAGGCTGGCCTTGAACTCAGAAATCTGCATGCCTCTGCCTCCAGAGTGCTGGGATTAAAGGGGTGCGCCAGGACACCTGCCCCCCCCCCTTTTTTAACCTGCTATCATTTCTCAAGGCCACCTCCTTGCCCTCCATATTTCTGTTGGTTCTCTGGGTCAGAACCTCTTATTTAGACTCAAGTGTTCACTTCATTATTTAGATACTTTCAGCCTCCACTTCTGGTGCAGTACTCCAGAAGCATGGAGCAAAGTGGGGAGGGATCTTGAAAGGGAAAAACAAGATATCACTACATGGAATATGCTGGAGGCTGGATGCTTTTTAACTACATCTGGTCCTATGCCATCCTCTACTAAGGGTGTCCAGTGAGTTTGAAAAACAGGATCAGAACTAAAGACTGTTTCCTCCAAGATAGACCAGTGTGCTTTAGGATGGCCTCCTTCCTGTTCCCAGGAAGGCTAGAAGGCAGCATCTCATGCAGACACAGATTTCAGGCATCCAGCCAGATAAGAATAATCCACCTGCTTTAGCAATCATAAACTCCGGCACTTTGACAGCACTTTATTTACACTGACAGCTGCATCAAAGCTGAGTGTGGTAGAACACAAGTTACCCTAGCATTCTAAGATGGGGGCAGATTAGAAGATCAAGGTTATCCTCAGATTCATGAAACCCTGTCTCAAAAAGCACAAAGTCCAGCACTTGGGAGGCAGAGGCAAGTGATCTCTGAATTCAAGGCCAGCCTGGTCTACACAGGGCTACACAAACTGTCTTTAACAAGGGGCAGGGGTCAGGGGGAAGGGGGTGAGGATGGGGCTGGAGAGATGGCTCAGTGGTTAAGAGCACTGGCTGCTCTTCCAGAGGTCCTGAGTTTAATCTCCAGCAACCACATGGTGGCTCACACCCATCTATAATGGGATCTGATGCCCTCTTCCAGCACGTAGGTGTACATGCAGATAGAGCACTTATATACATAAAATAAAAAATCTTTTTTTAAAAAGGCAGGGGTTGGGGCTGGGGACGGGACCCTTGAGATGTAGCTCAGTTGATAGTACTTGCTTGGTATCATCCTGAGTACCAAGTAAACAAGGGCGATGCCTGCCTGTGATCTCAGTACTCTGTGGCGCTAGAATGAGAGGCTCAAGGCCATCCTGACTCTTAGCTGCACACTGCAATTAGAAATTAGCCTGGAGGGGCTGAAGAGGTGGCTCAGCGGTTAAGAGCACTGACTGCTCTTCCAAAGGTCCTGAGTTCAAATCCCAGCAACCACATGGTGGCTCATAACCATCCGCAATGAGATCTGACGCCCTCTTCTGAGTCTGTCTGAAGACAGCTACAGTGTACTTATAAATCTTAAAAATAAAATAAAATAAAAAGCAACTTGTCAAAGGTCACACAGAGGTTGTGTAATGGGGGCCAGGAACTGGACTACACTTAGAAAGCAGTAGAACACGGGAAGAAGCCGGGAAGAGGACCACAGGAAAGGTGGCTACAGAGTTCACCAGCTAGCAGAGCAGAGGGGCCTCTCCTGGGTTCACTTGACAAACCCACTGTTGCTGGCTCTATATACCTGACCCAGACCAGCCTTCTCATTTTACAAATGAGCACACACAGGCCCAAAGGTGAAGATCATGTAGCTAATTAGTAGCAGAGCTGGGATCACAGTGCCTTGCACTGTTCCTGCATTTAAATTTAAAGCTACCAGCATGGGCGCTTACACACACACACACACACACACACACACACACACACACACTCACCCCTTCCCTGTCTCCTACTCTGATCCTGTGTTAACTAACAATCAAACCTTTCCCTCTGGAAGGCATCAGCTACCTTTGATGAATTTTCCAGATGCCCAGGGTGCTCAGCTGGAGAAAGTACCACATTTAACCACAGTTTGGCCCACAATCAAAAGCTGCCCAGGAGACTTTCCTGCTGGGGTACACCTGCCTCGATAGCAGCACCTGACTTGAATTTCCCACATGGAGACTGGGACAAACTCTGGGTCCCAAAGCCACTCAAAAAACTTAGAAATGGATATGCACTCAGATCCTAGGTAAAGCGCCCAGTTCGGCTTCCTGGGGACCCTCCCTCCTGAGCTTTTCCTGTCCTTTCTTTCTCCCTATTCCCTTTCTACTGCCCAGGCCAGGACCAAATAAATAGCCACATCCAAGTGTTTTTTTTTTTCTTGACGGTATAGGACACTCCCTGCTTTAAGGCTCACTTTTTGGTGACGTCTGAGCAGAGGTTTAGATAGAATCAATCTTGCCCTTGATATCCCTCCTGTGGCTGCTTGGCCAGGTCCCCTACACATAGCTACTCTTTTTTTCTGCCCCTAGTGCCCAGTCCCCAAATCTGTAATCCCAGAACCTGAGGCTGAGGTAGGAGAACTACCAACAGCTCAAGGCCAGCCTGGCCTCCAGAGCAACACTGTCTCAGAAAAACAGAACTAAACAAAACAAAAAGCGAACACAAACACACACAAAACAAGAACAAAAAAGTCAGGTGTTGTGTTGTATGCTTGTAATCTCAGCATTTGGGAGGTAGAGGCAAGAGTATCAAGGGCTCAAGGCCAGCCTGGGCTACATACATAAGTTCCCCCACCCCCCTTTATAAACCAAAATAAATCTACCAACAAAGCAAAATAATTAAACCAATAAAACCTATCAAAAAAAAACAAAAAAAAAACAAGGCTGACAAGATGTTTTGGCCCACATGGCCCACATGGTAGAGAACTTATTTCTAAAAGCTGTCTTATATCTCTGCACGTATGAGACACACACAAATGTAACCAAACGGGAGTCCTAAACTATCCAGGCAAAGTTCTAGACTTTATTGTGTTACTACCCAACTCTAAACAATCCAAAGGCATAGAATATTATTCTATGTCTCCACAGTAATAACTGAGGCTCGGAAACCTTTAAAAGCTTGATAAAGTTCATAAAGGCGTGGCGCACGCCTTTAATCCCAGCACTCTGGAGGCAGAGGCAGGCGGATTTCTGAGTTCGAGGCCAGCCTGGTCTACAAAGTGAGTTCCAGGACAGCCAGGGCTATATAGAGAAACCCTGTCTCGAAAAACCAAAAAAAAAAAAAGTTCATAAAGGCAGGAAGGCCAAGCAGACCCTGCCTGCATGTCCCTGGTTTCTGCTCCTAACATTCAGATCCCTAGGACACTGATTCCAAATAATCTGGGAAGATGACAGTTGGGGGCTTTTTAGGCACCATGTCACACATTTTAGCTCAGGCTGTCTTAAAAATCCCAGCAATGGGACTGGAGAGATGGCTCAGTAGTTAAGAGCACCAACTGCTCTTCCACAGGTCCTGAGTTCAATTTCCAGCAACCACGTGGTAGCTCACAAACACCTGTAATAGGAACTGACACCCTCTTCTGGTAAGTCTAAAGAGAAAACCGGGCGTGCACTCCTTTAATCCCAGCACTCGGGAGGCAGAAGCAGGTGGATCTCTGAGTTAGAGACCAGCCTGGTCTACAGAGTGAGTTCCAGGACAGCCAGGGCTACACAGAGAAACTCTGTCTCAAAAACAAACAAATAAACAAACAATAAAAACAAACAAAAAATCCCAGCAATCCTCTTGCCTCAATCTCCTAAATACTAAGATTACAGACACGGGCTACCAGTCCTGAGAAAAGACGACAATTCTGTTGATGCAGTCTTATGTCAAGTGGGCACACCCAACTTGTCTGTCTTGAGCCTTCTACTCCTCCACCCAAAATGGCTTACCTGAGCATGTAGGGCAGCGGCGGCAGCAGCAGTGGCAGCTGGGTAGGTGAACGTGGTGTGTGAAATGGCTGGGGTCAGCTCTGTGGTGTAGAGAGGGTAAGGGGCCCAGGCCTCTGGGGACGCAGGAATCAGAGCAGTCCCCATCAGGTCATCTATAACAGGAGACAACAGCCTCCATAGTCAGAACACTGGTCTCCCCTCCCAGCATCCCTTTCCAAACAGAAAAGGACCCAGCACTATAAATGAACCTTAGTTCCCCTTCATCAAGACCAGGGAAAGAAGCCCTGTGAACTTCCTTAGCAGAACGAATACCCTATTTCATGAAGATCTCAAGCAGGCTGTAGATAGCCTATATTAAACAAGAGAAATCACAGAAAGGCTTCAAGGAAATCTCGCAGCCCTGATAGTTTTGGAGCCCAGTCTTCTTGAGTCTAGAGAAGGCTGCAGAGGAAGAAGTAGGCTGCTAAGTTTCAGGGTAAGTGGCTATGGGTGAAAGCAAGCCCCAGAAAAGGAGATAGGAATGATCTCAGGATCTGAATATGTGCAGGTTGACAAGAGCCTGCTGGTCTAGGCTGAGCCAGAGGACAGGAGGAGGAAGGTCAGAGCCCCACTCACAAGGGTCCCGGGCGATCAAGTGTGCTCCTAGAGCAGGGTGGACACTGGTGGGATTTGGTGTCGCTATTAGTTTGCTCTTGGCCATCTTGGTGTTGGCTTTGGCAAACTCTAGCCTCAGGGTCTGCGGGTTCTCCGGATCAAAGCGAATACCCTAGATGGGAAGAAAAGAGAGGCGCATGCAAGGACCCACATTGTCAACTCTCATCTATAGAGAGGGCCCCAGAAGGTTGCGAGCTTGGCTGTAAGCCTTTTCCACACAGGGCTACAGTGGAGGGAAAGCTGCTGAGATGTGGAGTGATGACACTTTCATAAACCAGGCAGCCAGAGACTCCGCGCAGGGATGGACAGAACAGGGCCAATTACCCCATCAGAGAAAGGCAGGCCCTTTTCTACTCACATTCAATGCGTTTTTGGCTGCTTCCGCTCCTGCCCGGCTGTCAAAGATCACAAAACCAACAGGCTAGTAGGAAGAAAAAGAAAGGACGGCCTTGCATCTCTCCCTGCCTTGCATCTGCACCCCAGGTCCAGCACTTGCCTAGCTTGATCCCCCTCCCCCGCAATACTACAAACATAAGAACATAATAACAATAAAAACAACAGCAGCAGCAGGAGGAGGAGCAGGAGGAGGAGGAGGAAGAGGAGGAACCAACATCTAATTGAAAACAGTTTGACTTGCTGGTTAGGGAATACAGAAGAAAAAAGCCCTTGCCCATACCCTCCCTAAGGTTTGTCTAGAAGATTCATAATTCACAAGCATCTAAGTTAAGCGTTCCTTCTAAGCGCCACACTATTAAATGGTTCCAAAACAGCACTGGCCCATGGGCCATATTAAACACCACCTTTTCTGTAAGTCTTTTGTTGTTGTTTGTTTGTTTGTTTTGTTTTTAATTTAAAGCAGCACCAAGGACTAGAGCAAGGTCTGGCATAAGTTAGGCAAGTACTCTATCACCAAGCTGTAACCACACCCCAGAACCCTTGTAAATACATGCAGATAAGGTTGAAAGCTTCTGAGTTCACACTCCTAGTTTCCTCTAGGAGGCCAGAGCCCAGCTATCATCTCATCTCTACAGTCTTTAGCCACTGGGGCCAGGCAGTCTGTTTCCAGAACGCCAGAGCCAGACAGAAAGGAGAGAGGCTGACAAGGCCCAGCTGGTTAGAAAAGGACAGAGCTGTGGAGGCTGTCTTTCTGTCAGGGCAGAAGCAAGACAGCAAGGAGTGGGTCTCCACCTTCAGATGCCTTCAAACAGTAGGACAAAAGTTTCAGTTCCATGCCAGCAGTTAGCCTGAGCTGAGAGAAAAAAAACCTAGGAGAGAAATTACCTGTCTTGAGGTGAGCTTGATCAGGGACCCTTCATAGCCCTGTGGAGAGAGGTGGCCATTTCAGGGGGTCAGAAGCTGCTGCTCTGCTAACCCAGCACTGTCTTCCCCATCAGCCTCATCTTTCCTCAGTGATCCCCTGAAGCATTCTGTAATCCTCCAAAGGCAACCCTCACACTGTCGCTGAGTTCCTGAGGCCTTAGTGTTCTGAATCACATGGTACAGCAGTGCCCAGGGCATTCCCAGGGCTCCCATTTGAGAGCAAGTCCCTTATCCAGTTTCCTCAGTTTTAAAAGACAAAAAAAAAAAAGCTACGTCAAATCTCAAGAATTCCTCATATGGCAAAGTCTGTTAAGATTCTTTACCATCTCCACTTTACAGATAAGTAAACAAGAGGTTTGGCAGGGCCAAGAAACTGGCACAAGATGAGAGTCAGCAGAACCATCAGACAGAGCCAGAGCTGTGACCCCAGTTTCTGAACCACCTTTCTGCAGTTCAATCCACACTAGAGATGCACTCCTGCTGCTCAGCCCTGATCCTGGGCTCTGGGGGCTCCTGACTCACCTTGAATGGCCGGAAGAGCAGGTAGAGTTCTCTAGGTTTAATATCCACAGGGAGGCCACTGACAAACAGTGTGCGGACCTAGAGACAGAGACCACAGTGGTCAGGGTTGTTCATTCATGAGGTAGGGCTTACAGAGGAAACTGAGTGTATCCCAGGCCTCCTGTACATACACAGTCTCATAGCTTCGAGTCTATCAAAGCTCCCTTTAGGCTTCACAACACCTGAGCACATCTCCAGACAACAGACGCAAGGTGGAGGAGCCCCTGTGTGTAAACATACCACCCTCCTCCAGACCCAGCAAAGACCACCTCCGCCCCTGAGAGAGTGAGAGCACCCCACTCTGTAAACGAGCACATGGAAATGTGATGGTTTAGCACTTGCTACACAGTCACGAGTACCAGAGTTTGGATTTGAGTACCCACATAATAAGCTGGACATCCCACGAGCACTTGTAACCACAGCTCTGAGAAAGACAGAGACAGGATACCGGAGCTGGCTGGCTTCCAACCTAGGTTCAGGAAGTTAGTGGCATGACAGAGGAAGACATTAACACCCTCTTCTGGCCACTACTCACCTCGTGGACACAGACTCACATATGTGTGAGCATACACACACGCATACACACACACACACACACAAATCTTTTTTTAAAAAAGTTCTGCCGGATGTGGTGGCGCACGCCTTTAATTCGAGCACTTGGGAGGCAGAGGCAGAGGCAGGTGGATTTCTGA
>NC_034599.1:60581987-60585917 GCF_900095145.1 Mus pahari | reverse complement strand
CTGGCCTCGAACTCAGAAATCCACCTGCCTCTGCCTCCAGAGTGCTGGGATTAAAGGCGTGCGCCACCACTGCCTGGCTTAAGTGGATCTTAACTTGAGTCCCTGAGTATGCAGGGCAAGTATTCTGCCTGCTGCCTCCACAGCCCCATATGTAGAGTTTTGAGAAGTAAAATCTTACCAGGTTCCCACAAGATGGTTTGGTGCTGTAATGAGTGCCCTCCTTGTGGTCACCAGTTGGTAATGAAGTCAGATCTAAACACCAGGTTTTATCTTATGACTCCTGGCCTCTGGAACCACAGGTAGAACACTCCAGAGAATCACTAGAACTGTTTACCTTACCTAACTTCTATTTTTGTTTTATTTATTTGTTGTGTGGTACTAGAACCCTGTACATGCTAGGTAGGCATTCTACCACTGAGCTACAATTCCTAGTTTTGTATGTATGCATGTGTTTGTGTTTGAGACAGGAGTCTCTTTTACAGAGTCCTAGCTGTCCTGGAACTCTCTATGTAGACCAAGTTGACCCCGAACTCAGACATTGCCTGATGCTCAATTTAAGGCCTTTGCCACCATGGCCAGCCTTTTTTTTTTTTTTTTTAAAATCTTTTTGAGACAGCAGCTTGCTAAACAGCTCAGGCAAGCCTTAAAACTTTCAATCCTAGCCGGGCGTGGTGGCACATGCCTTTAATCCCAGCACTTGGGAGGCAGAGGCAGGCAGATTTCTGAGTTCCAGGACAGCCAGGGCTATACAGAGAAAAACTTTCAATCCTTTCACCTCTGTCTCCCAAGGCATTGGGACAGGTGTGTCACAGGGGCCTCTGCTATGCAAATGATGCTGGCACCTGGTATTAAGGTAGGCACAGCAATTGGGGGCTGTGGTGGAAAAGAAGGTCCTGTAGCTTATTACAGGTTTTGTTTTGCTCTTTTAAAGATAGGGTTTCTCTCTGTGAGGCTCTCACTGTCCTGGAAGTTGTTTATAGACCAAGTTAGCCTTGAACTCACAGAGATTAAACATGTGAGTCACCATTTCCTAAGTTTTTAAATTTACTTTATGTTTGATCTCTGGAATCCACATAAGTTATTCACTGACCCCCCCCCACCCCGCCCAGTGCATTTGTGGCATATTGGTAAACACAGACAGACACACACAGGCACTTATTTTGTAAATGACTTGGGCATGGTTCCCAGCACCCACCTGAGAGCTTACAACCTTCTGTAACCCAGAGGACCTCTTCTGGCTTTTGAGGACACCATACTCATAAATACAAACACACAGACATATAAAATACATCTAAAAAATTGTTTAAAACAAACATGATAGCCAAGTGGTGGTGGTGCATGCCTTTAAACTCAGCACTCTGGAGGCAGAGGCAGAAGGGTCTGAGTTCAAGGCCAGTCTGGTCCTACAGAGAACTCCAGGACAGCTAGGGCTACATAGAGAAATCCCGTCTTAAAAAAAACTGGGGGGAAAAGTATACAAGTCCCCAAGCACAAGTGACTCACCCAAGGTCACAGAGAGGACCACTGACTCAAAATCCAAGTCTCTCCGAGACACAGCCTGGCTTTGGAGCACCAGGAAAGATAGGACCTCAGTGCAGACAGGGTCTGTCCTAGCAGATGGAACTTTTGAGTACAAGCTGCCTACCGAAGGGACCACAGTAATCATCTTGTCTTCTTCCCTAGAGCAGCCCCACAGAAACTTCCACCTCAGCCCTCTCCAGAGCATGCCTATCTCAACTCAGGCTAATTTTAATCCCTCCCTCAAACGGCTTTTTGGCCAGACCTCCCCAGAGGCCCCTTAAATAGCAAGTTCTCAGCACAAAGTTTCCTGCTTGGTGTGGGAGTGAGGCATGAGTTCTTTCCTCCTCTCCAGGCTTCCCTGCCTGCTCCCTCTGGTATCCACCATCTATGTTCTAAACCTCCTCAACGGTATGCCCTGACTACCCTGACAGAAACAAAGCAGGTATGGATTAGGTGACTGGTCCCATCTACAAGCCACAGACCCTTGGTCAAAGCCAAGTGTAGGAGGCTAAGTCACTGGAAGTCTAACCTGAACACTCCACCCCAGCCAATTACATCCTTTTATTCCCTAGTTAAGAGATTGGCAGTAGCCGGGCGGTGGTGGCGCACGCCTTTAATCCCAGCACTTGGGAGGCAGAGGCAGGCGGATTTCTGAGTTCCAGGCCAGCCTGGTCTACAAAGTGAGTTTCAGGACAGCCAGGGCTATACAGAGAAACCCTGTCTCAAAAAACCAAAAAAAAAAAGAGAGAGAGGGAGAGAGATTGGCAGTAGCCAGGCAGTGGTGGCGCACGCTTTTAATCCCAGCACTTGGGAAGCAGAGGCAGGCAGATTTCTGAGTTCAAAGCCAGTGTGGTCTACACAGAAAGCCAATACCCCTTCTTTTTTTATTTTCCTGAAACAGGTCTCACTCAATATGTATTTAGGACTGACCCTGAATTCAAATGTAGCCCAATGTGGTCTCAAGTTCATAGCAGTACGCCAGTATCACCTCCCCAAGAATTGGAATTGTAGGTATGCACCACCACAATCAGCTTTGTAAGCAACTTGGCTCACCAAGGAACAGAGTTGAGTGAGACCCAGATACTCAAGATTTTGGTGTGCCTACAGAAATCTCCTTGGGCAGTTACACTATACAGGTCATAGCTGGGCCTCCTCCCTTCTCAAGCTTTTTATTCCAGATGATAGGGGAAAAAAAATAGAAACTAGCCAACTAACGGTAGAAGGAGGTATGAGCTCAACAGATTGGCTAGCAGCACACAGAAGAGGGGCGTCTGGAACCCTCCAATGGACTGCTTCCACCATCAGACTCCACAGGACCCCATGCACTCTAGGCCCTCATCTCATAGCACCTGCCCGCGCTGTTCCTCCCCACCCTGCCCAGTTCTCACTCATTAGCTACAGAGCATCCATCCTTTAGGCTGGGTTTCCTGAAGCCCTGCCGTGGCCTTGGCACCCTTGCCTTGTGCTGCTCCCTCCAGTGTGAGCTGCTCTGGCATGCCAACTACACAAAGCCTTAGAGAGACAAGAACAAGCCTCAAAACTTGTCCACTCTTCCAAGCATCTACTCGGGCACTGTCACGCAAGATCTCCCCCTTCATATTCAGTTCCCCTAAAGAAACTTACCCAGAGACATGTAACCCAGCAAGGCAAAATGACACTATAAATAGCCAAGAGAACAGGCTAGTTGGATCAGAGTTTGCACCCATCTTTAGCCTTTGGCCCAGGGAGTTACTTCATCTTTCTGAAAAGTTTTTTTCAATTTATATAACAATCTATACAACACAGACACCAAGACCAAGAGAGCTCTCCTTACTCTAGCACACACATAAGGGTCAACAAAGAACATGAAATAATTTACCTCTGCAAACTCTCACCTGTCAACTTCCAAGGGCCATAGACGACCCTGGAACTCCCAAAGCTGCTCTTCTCTTACATAAGCCTGTTCTACAGACCCTGGGACCGCAGCAGAAGTCCAGCTTCCACTTGGCTAAGTCCATATCACAGGCTGTAGTTTGATGCGCAACTTCTTGGGACTCTCTAGGCCTTTACTGTCCCTCAGACAGAAGGGCCCAGGCACTCCTAGGTTCTTTCTGTCTCTCCAGTGCTAGCTTCACACTCAATATCCATGGGCACAGGGCCAGGGCAGTTCCCATCTACACAGTGGAAATTTCTCCTGGTAAGCATTATTTTTTAAATAGTGAAAACATTATAACATGTTTTTTTTTTTTAATCTGGTAAACATTTTTAAAAATATGTATGTATTTATTTATTATATGTAAGTGTACACTGTAGCTATCTTCAGACAACCCAGAAGAGGGCATCAGATTTTGTTACGGATGGTTGTGAGCCACCATGTGGTTGCTGGGATTTGAACTCAGGACCTTTGGAAGAGCAGTCGGCGCTCTTAAC
>NC_034599.1:60563599-60581707 GCF_900095145.1 Mus pahari | reverse complement strand
TTGAACTCAGGACCTCTGGAAGAGCAGTCAGTGCTCTTAACCACTGAGCCATCTCTCCAGCCCCCTAAAGGAAGATTCTTGACCACACTGTCTAATGCCATGGGATAGGTGTCTTCTTCATGTTGTATGTAGTAGCTATTCTGGCCAGAAGTCAAGTTGTTGTTTTGTTTTCGTGACAGGATATCATACATCTAAATTCTGGTGGATCTTCTTGCCTCGATTTCCGAAATACCATATTACAGGTGTGCACCTCTAAGTCTGGCCACAGTTCACTTTCTGAAGAAAAATAGGAAGGGCTCTATTGAGTACATTCGCATCTAAGGGTCAGTGAAAATCTTCCTTCAAATAAACTCACAGTTGTTCAAAGAGACAAAAGGGGCTAGAGAGATGGCTCCACAGTTAAGACCACTCATTGACCATTCTTCCAGAGGTCCCCAGTTCAATTCACAACACCCACAGGGTGGCTCACTATTGTCTATAGCTGTAGTTCCAAGGGAATCTGTACCTTCTTCTAGTCTGCAAATGCAAATGTACATTCAGACAAAGCACCCATATTCATGCATAAACACATCTTTTAAAAAGAAAAAGCCAGATGGTGGTGGCTTTTGCCTTTAATCCCAGCACTTGGGAGGCAGAGGCAAACAGATTTCTGAGTTCGAGGCCAGCCTGGTCTACAGAGTGAGTTCCAGGATGGCCAGGGCTAAACCAAGAAACCCTGTCTCAAAAAACCAAAATAAATAAATAAATAGATAAATAAATAAATAAATTTTTTTAAAAGGGGGGGCAGTGAGATGGCTCAATGGCTAAGAGCACTGACTGTTCTTCCAATTATAATAATAAATAAATCTTAAAAAAAAAAAAAAAAAAGACTAAACAAGCTTTCAGTAACAAAGCACTAGTGTGCTTCTAGGTATGGCATGGTCAGGCAGATGCTGAAGGCCGCCTAAAGGTCATGGCTCAAACAGCAACTGCTCAGACTTCCTCCTCTTAGATCACAGAGAGAGTCCTAAAATGGGAGGTGGGGAGGTCCTCTTCATTAGAAAACCGAGATAGGGATCCAGTGGCTCACTAAGTCTGTGTCTCCAGTAAAAGTGAGACAGCTAAGTCTCAGTGAGACATTGTTCAGGATTGGGAGAAATATCCCAGCCTTATTTTTCTTTTTGTTTTCTGAGATGGAGTCTCATGGACTTCAAATTGGGCTCCACCTCCCCACGTGGCTGACGATGACCTTGAATTCCTGATGTTGCATTCTGTCTAAACCCCCCCACTCCACAGTTACCTGACAACAGCCAGATAGGCCTGACCCACTATAAAAGTGGCTGCTTGCCCCCTCCTTGCTCTCTAGCTCCCCCTCTCCCTCCATTCCTCCCCCCACTTCCTCATGGCCAGCCTCTATTCTACATCTCCACACTCTCTCTCTGCCTTTCTCTGTCTCTTCTACCCTCTTAACTCCCCTCCCCATGTCGCATGGCTGGTCCCTCAGGGGACAGGGATGCCGCCCGTCTCTCCCATACCTCACCACGCCCCCATAGAACATATTCTTATACCTCTTTATCTTTTTATAAACACATCACCTGACCGCCTGCTTCCACCTCCCAACTGTACCGCTATGTTCAGTTTCTACTCTACACAACTTTTTACACCCATAAAGACCTCCTTAATACCAAGCATTAAACACCTGCTGCTCGATTACTGTGGCGAAGAGAATGGACTCCATAAATGCCAGATTTTATTATCGACGGAAAGGGTAAACATTGCTTTCAACAACTATGTGACACCCACGGTCATTAAACCCTCTTACTCTTTAACTCTGAAGGACAACTCTTCAAACTCCAGCCATAGAGGAGCCAAGACAGGACCTGGGACTCAAGGGATCTCTGTGTAGATTGTTTCCCTAGAAATATTGCTAAAGAACACCAGGGCTGCCCTGGACCTCAAAAACCCCACCAACCCACTTGAGGCAGTAGTCTGCCCTGCCATAGATCTTTGCCAACAGGATGGGACTCAGGGAGAAGGTATGCACTGGAAAACTTTGACTTTTGGCAATAAAAATATCCAACAAAAGAAATAGAACCAAGAAAGAAAAGGGGCTAGTGCACTACTACACTGTCAATCTCAGTTCTTGAGGCAAAGAATCGGGACTACAACGAGACACTGCTGTCTCAAGAATCCAAACCGACAAGAGGGTCTAGAAGATGGCTTCGTGACAGTGCGCATGCTTAGTGATCTAAATTCAAACTCCAGAATCCAGAACTGTATATCACGAGACAGGAAAACGGCCCTAAACCTTGTGGGATAGCTGGCCTATAGGTGTAGTGACATAGAAACAATAGAAATCAAATCTCCCTTCACCAAAGAAAGGCAAGTGGCTCCCAGCCGGTTGTCTCACACGTTTGAGACTCCCCCACCACCCCCTACAAATAAGTAAAAACCGAAAGACAGTTTTTGAAAAGGGAAAAAGAAAAAAATTAATTCTGTAAATCTTGTTTTGCTTTTGTTTGGTGTGTTCTATTTGCAGTCCTAGAGATTAACCCAAGGCTTTGTCCAGGCTAGCCAAATGCTCCCCTACTGAGCTATCTCCAGAAGTCTTTTAGCATCTCTTAAAGTTAGAATTCGAACTGGAAAGGGACTGCAGCCTAACCATCCATTTCATCAATGTTCAAGTAACTCTCACTCAAGTCCCGCCTACTCACGGCTGGAGCTAGGGCTCCCGGAGTCATCTGGATGGAAAACACTACTTAGGAGGGGGAGGGGAGAGGAGGGAAATCCAAACTGGGAAAAACAAGACTCCTGTAAGCCCTTCCCACATCCTTCCCCCACTCTTGAGTTCTCAGTAGTAGCCTAAATAAAGAATTTCTGAGCTGGAAGATACTGTATTTTTAGATGAGAAAACCAGGACCCAGGGGTCCAGTGAGCTGTCAGCAGCCACTGCACAAGTAAAAAAGTAGCTTTAAGGTCCCCAAGTGCTTGGCTCCTAAGTCGATGTCTATTTCCAGATCTTGATCTTACCATGCCAGTCTGCTTAGACCCCAATGTGAAGCAGCCTTAGGCACCCGGCTCTAACCCAGGTTACCAAAGGAGAAAGAAACAGGACCTTGGGGAACACTAGAGTGGGTAAGGGGATGCTGTGGTTAGTCCTAAACAGCATCAGTTTTATGCCATGGTGGCTCACACGTGTAATACCAACACTCTGGAAGCTGAGGCAAGAGAATAGTCACGAGAATATGAGACTCAACTGAAGTTCTGGAAGACAGTCCAAAGCTGGGCCTGGTAGAACCTTTGATCCCAGCAGTGGGGAGGCAGAGTTACAGGACATACATAGGTCTACATAGAAGGTTCTAAGCCAGACAGACCCACATAGTCACACTCTGTCTCACACACAAACAGATGAGGTGGGAGGTAAAACGGAAAACTGCCACCTCTGCCCTCTAGGGAAGTAGCCCTGTCTTCACTGTTTCTGGATAGGTGTTAGTCAACTGATGGAACACATATGCACACCCCTTCAGTCCACACATAAAGTCTTCCTGACACAAAGATGCTTAACATCCTATAGAGATGCTATAATCCTGGGACGTGAAGCCATCACCATAAGGGAAACTCCACTGAAGCAAGAAACTGGATTCAGGCTTCACCTCCTGATCAGAAGGCAACTGCCAACAAGACTTAGAGAAATACAAGGAAAAGCCTTACAGAGTTATCAGGAGGCCTAGGGTGAAGTCTCAGGCCCCATCACCCACTGGAACAGGCACTGCAGGCCTTCCCTCCTGTCTCCGCTGTAATAAAGAACAGCTCCCTCACGCCCAAACCTCCTAAACACCCAAACTTTTCCTTTCCTTCTTCCTTTCTAGATGGTCTGTCACCATTTGTTCTAGGAAGGCGCTGAACCTCTCAAAACAACTAGAATGACAGATATGCACTACTGGACTCATGTTACCAGACTTTCTCTGTATACGCACTGCAAAAAAGGCAGTAAGTGTAGCCATAAAGAAAAAAAAAACCACTTGCCTGGACTCCTTTTATAAAGGGAGAAGGGAAGGTAATTAAGACTCAGAGTAAGGGCCAGGTGTGGTGGCACGCACCTTTAATCCCAGTACCCGGGCCAGCCTGATCTATAGAGTGAGTTCCAGGACAGCTGGGTTTACCCAGACAGAGATTCTGTCTCAAAACAGAAACTACTCAGGGTAAGACGTAAGCAATGTTCTTTATCCCTCTCCTGAGAGCCCCAGTGCCCACAAGAAAGCAAAGGGTAGCATATAAAGGGACAAACCTGTGAGTGGCCAGTGTGCCTTTAGGCCACCTTGGGCCTAGGCTATGAGGGTCACTACTGGACCAGTGCTGAGAGTTGCCAGGTAGAAACCTCAGGGCAGCCAGTCTGACCTCAGTGGCCATTTTTTCTTTGGTGTGCTCAAGGGTGAAGTAGGATTCTGTTTAAGTCCTAGGCTTGGGCTTGGCACAGCAAGTTAACTCTCACTCCTCCCAGGGAAAGAAGCTCTGCATAGGGCCACTTGACGCGGGGTGGATGGAATGTTAGCAACATGGCCTGCAGACCCAGGACTTATAAGGCACTGATCAAGGGCACAGGGAAAGAGCAAGCAGCCCCGTGGCTATGAACCTAGAGACACGGGCTCCCTGGAGTCCAGTGCTCTGAGGGTGGCTTCCCCTGCTTTCTATGGAGCTCTGGAGTGGCTCAATGGCTCCTTAGCACACCAACCATGTGATCTTCTAGGCAGTTCTTGATCACATGACACCTTATTCCAAAACTCACTTTGGATCACTTCAAAGTTCAAAAATCACTAAATCAGGGGCTGGTGAGATGGCTCAGTGGGTAAGAGCACCCGACTGCTCTTCCAAAGGTCCAGAGTTCAAATCCCAGCAACCACATGGTGGTTCACAACCATCNCTGGTGAGATGGCTCAGTGGGTAAGAGCACCCGACTGCTCTTCCAAAGGTCCAGAGTTCAAATCCCAGCAACCACATGGTGGTTCACAACCATCCTTAACAAGACCTGACACCCTCTTCTGGTATGTCTGAAGACAGCTACAGTGTACTTACATATAATAAATAAATAAATAAATAAATAAATCTTTTAAAAAAAAAAAATCACTAAATCAGACTGGGTAGAAAGCCCAGACCTCAGTGTCTGTCCCATTGTTGTGACTGCCCAGCAAACACCAGCCCCCAATTACATGTCATCAGAGGTCGGCTGTAAGATTGTATTCCAAACCACGCTTTGTAGTTACACTCATTCAAATGAACCAATCACTGGCTCCGTACGCTTGACATTCCTTTTGGTGTAGCAGGTGAAACTGGTATGGTCTCCCAGTTTTTACAGACAAGCCTGTTCTGGGACTAGATCACCTGTAGACAAGAGCTGAAGGTAAAGTTCAAGCTGCTTGGAGAGTTTGGGGCTCTTCCCCTCAAGGCTGTAAAATACACCCTGAAGTATTAACTATGCATAGGAATGACAAGAGCAGAGACTGGGGACCATCCCCAGCTAGGGTGATAACAAGTTAACTAAGGGGAGAAACAGAGCTGGTTATATATAAAGTACTGAGTAAGGCTTCAGGCTTCATCCTCTGAGCTGTTCCTAGCCCCAGGAGAAGGCTTCATGTTTTATGAACACAATCATTCAAAGCCTGTCATGTGCACTGACCTATGCCTCATTTAGAAAACTAAAGCTGACAAGAAGTGCCACGCAGTTCTCCGAGTTGGTGCTACAGCAGGATGCAGGAGACAGATGTGATGGCCCTGTGGCTCCAGGCAAAATCAGAAGCCACACCCAGAGGCAAGGCTTCCTGGGCATTCCCAACATTAAAGTCTCACAAGACCACCTCCCCCACCCCATTCTCATTGCTGCTGTGATGGGCTATCATGATCTATCACTTGCCTTCCATTCATGCCTGGTGTCTTAGTCAGTGTTCTATTTCTGTGAAGAGACACCATGACCAAGGGAACTCTTACAAAAGGAAACATTTCATGGGGAGCTTGCTTACAGTTTCAGAGGTCTAGTCCACCATGGCAGGAGCAGGCAGCACGCATGGCACTGGGGCAGTAGCTGAGCGATACATCCCGATCCACAGGTTACAAAAGACAAACACTGGCCTGGCGATGAGCTTTTGAAAACCTCAAAGTCTACCCCCAGTGACACACCCTCCAGTAAAGCCTTGTATCTCCAAATCCTTTTAATCCAATCAAAGAGTTCTACTCCCTGGTGACCAAGCATTCATAAGGCAAGGGACACAGTTAGATCATAGAGAGCTGACATGGAGCTCAATGTGGCTACTGCCTATATATGACTAACAGAATAAAATCAGACAGGTCATGCTACCACACAGCAATTTAGCTCAGTTCTGGATAGCCCTGAACCAGGGACTGACTCTCCCTCCTCTCCATCTGTCCAGGACCCAGTGGGATAAATGGCTTAAAACAAAGACAACCCCCTCAGCCTCTGCTGTGACTCTAATACGGAATTTTGCAATGCCAATCCAGAAGGTGGAAGGGTGAACATCGTGTCCAAACACTGAATGAGATTTAACAGCTGACTCTGTGGCGCAAACCAACCAGGATGCCTACATATAGAGAAAGAAGAGATAAAGAGTTCCAAGAAAATGTCTCTAGAATGGCAGTAGTCACTTGAGGGCAAGACTATTCATTTCTTTAATTAAGATGCTCACAGTGGTCTGTGGCAATGGTGTATGAAAACAATTGGCCCCTTCATAGATGACTAAGGGTTAAGACTCCCGTAGAGAACTTAAAAATATAACTGAGTCATTTTCGTAATTCCCAGACAATGGCAATTCTAAACGAGTATGATAAAATAAAGCTTTTGGCTGGAGGTGATTACTCATCATCTACTGCCATGTCTGAGGTTGCCACCAGCCTAAAACAGATGACCTGACTCAACCACTAGGTTCCTCTACTCTGGGGACCCTCAAATTTTTTGGTTGCAGCTGGTCATGCTTAAACTTTAATCCCAGTACTCAGGCATTGGCAGGCAGATCTCTGTGAGTTTGAGGCTGACCTGGTCTAACCTGGTCTACTTAGCAAGTTCTAGTATTAAGTCAAGGACCCTGTCTCAAATCAAAAGTATATTCCTTTTCTCTGGCTGCATGTGTAGAACCTGGGATGTAGAATATTTGGATAGCAAGCACAAAGCAGGTTTGACCACCAGTACCAGGAACACCAGCAACTGATTACAGACATTTTTTCCTTTCCACACTACCACATCACACCAACCGTAATGTAAAACAGAGAGGTACATGCAGTATGTGGTTAAGCACTGACTCTAGCCCGGTGAAAGCAAGCCTCTGGTCTCTGGCTTAATGTAAGGACTCTGCAGTGCTAGCTACTATCAGAGGAGGAATTAAGATAGAGGGGTACTCCACACAATGTCCAAGACATACACTACAGTCAGGTTTACTTATTACTATTACCAATCCAGCCTCTTCATCTGAGCAGAGAAGACAAGACACTTCCATAACAACCCCTAGCGAATGGAGGAGACTGACCTCCTCACAGAATCTTCCTGGATCCATTTGCCTGGGCCATGCTTCCATGTAAGTTCCTAGAAGACAGAACTGACTTCCTTCCCTCATATTGAAAAGCTTGCCGACAAGCACCAAGATGTTCCAAGCACCAAGATGTTCCATGTTGTTTCAGATGTGTGTAGGTTTATGTTGGTGTTTGAGGGTGGATAGTTGTTTTGTTATGTTTTTCTGTGGTTTTTTTTTTTCCTCTCTCTTTCTTTTTAGCCCTGGTTGGCCTGGAACTCACAATGTAAATTAGACTGCCTGCCTCTGCCTCCCAAATGCTAGGATTAAAGATGTGCAACAAAATATCCCCAGCCTTTTTTGGGGAGAAAAGGTCTCTTCAAATAGCCCAGAGTAATCCAGCTGTAGTGGTTTGAATAAGAATGGTTCCCATAGGCTCATAGATTTGAATACTTAGTCACCAGGAAGTGACACTATTTAAAAGGATTAGGAGGTGTGGCCTTGTTGGAGGAAGTGTGTCACTGGGGGTGAGCTCTGGGGTTTCAAAAGCCCACACAGCTTAGTTAGTGTCTATGCTCTACCTTCAGATCAGGATGTAGCTCTTAATTATTTTTTTAGCGCCATGACTGCTGCCATGCTTCCCACTATCATAATGGACTAAACCCCAGAAACTGTAAACAAACCCCTTATTAAAATGCTTTATTTTTTCTTTTGTAAGAGGTGCCTTGGCCGGGCAGTGATGGCACATGCCTTTAATCCCAGCACTTGGAATGCAGAGGCAGGCAGATCTCTGAGTTGGAGGCCAGCCTGTTCTACAGAGTGAGTTCCAAGACAGCCAGGGCTACACACAGAGACTGTCTCGAAAAACAAAACAAACAAAACAAACAAACAAAAAAGTTGCCTTGGTTTCGGTGTCTCTTCATAGCAAGACTTAAAATATAGCTAATGACCTTGAACTCCCATCCCTCCTGCTCCTTCCCAAATGCTGGGATTTGAAGCATGCAACACCACATCCAGCTTTGGTTGGTTGGTTTGATGTGTGTATTGAGGTAGGTTCTTGTTCTGTAGCTTTGGCTTAAGATCCCTATGTAAGTCAGAATGGCCTTGAACTTAAGACAGTCTTTCTGTCTCAACCTCTTTAGAGCTAGAATCACAGGCATGACCATCCCCACTCATCTTCAAAATGTGTCTGATGTCAGGGGGAAAAAAAAGGGAAAGGGGGGGGTGGGGGTTGGAGAGATGGTTTGGTAGTTAAGAGCCCTTACTGAACTTGCATGGTACCTAAGTTCAATTAGGTACCAGAGTCCACCAGTAATTTAAGTTCCAGAGAACATGATGCTTTCTTCTGGCCTACATACACTGACATATACTGGACATAACTAAAAACTAAAATTTCAAGGGGGGGGGGGTGTTAAAAAAAAAGGAAGGCCGGGCGTGGTGGTGCACACCTTTAATCCCAGCACTCGGGAGGCAGAGGCAGGAGGATTTCTGAGTTCGAGGCCAGCCTGGTCTACAGAGTGAGTTGAGTTCCAGGACATCCAGGGCTACACAGAGAAACCCTGTCTTGAAAAACCAAAAAAAAAAAAAAAAAAGGAAGGGAAGATGCCCACATCATACACTGTTCTCTAGAATTTCTTTGCATTCATTTACACTAACCTTGGCCTGTCCATCACTGTAGGCCTAATATCATCCTACTTATCCATACCTCAGAGAGAAGATTTAAGCTCTTAACTTCTCAGAGGTGCTACTCTGGGAAGGAAAGCTAACAGTCATAGGTCCAAATATAGATGGATTGGCTACCATTACTCCTGACTTTCTATACTTTACAATTAGGTTAACAGAAAAACTTCTTTACAAGCTGGGAATGGCCGGGCGTGGTGGCGCACGCCTTTAATCCCAGCACTCGGGAGGCAGAGGCAGGCGGATTTCTGAGTTCGAGGCCAGCCTGGTCTACAAAGTGAGTTCCAGGACAGCCAGGGCTTTACAGAGAAACCCTGCCTCGAAAAACAAAAAGAAAAACAAAAACAAAAAACAAAAAACAAGCTGGGAATGATGACACATGCCTTTAATCCCAGCATTAGGAAAATAGAAGGAAGAGGAACTAACTCTGTTACGTTTCAGGTCATCCAGGGCTAGGTAGTGAGGCCCTGTCTTAAAAACTAACTAAATAACTAGCTTCTCTCAGTCTTAGAAACTTATACCTTTAACTCAGGGATCCAAATACCACACTTCAATGACCTCAGGATGCTTCCTAATTAAAAATTACTGTAGGTTAATCCCAGCACCTGGGAAGCAGAGGCTGACCAAGTTCTAAGCAAACTAGGGCTCTAAAAAGAAAATTACTGTAGGGGCTGGGACTCAACTCAGTCAAGACCACTTGCTTGCTTAGTTAGCATCAGTGATGGCTTGGGGATTAATCCTTAGCACCAAAACCAATACAAAAAGTAACTACAGCCAAGTGTCCAAACTCTTCAAATTACATGTTGAATAAATGTAGCTTTATCAGTGTCAATCATACTGCAATAAAGTAGCTTTAAGTAACATTGAATAGTAGCACACATCTGTAATCCCAATAATACAGTAAAGTTAATGTTCAGAAGGCTGAGGCAGGAGGATCAAGAATTTGAAGTCATGGTAAAACTAAGCTACATAGTTTCAAGACAGGCTTGCAATCCAAGCCAGCCTATGCCTTGTAGCAAGACCCTCTCAATAAATAAACACCACACACTGCTCTCCAGAGACACTGCCTCAGCCCTAGAAGAATCACTAGAATCTAAGCAGGATTTTCAGGGTCTATGTTAAATCATCTGGTGCTCCATCAAGACCCACCTGGAGGAGGGTATAGCCTTCAACTAAACAAGAACTTCCGCTTTTCCCTTAATTCCCACTGTCTTCTTCAAAGGCTTATCAAGGCTTTTAACACATCTCCTCAAGTGCAAGAAAATGGCAATTTCCTCTCTATTTCACATGCTGTTGGGCCTTTCATAATGTGGCTTTGGCTTTTGTTATTTCTCCACATAGCAAACTACTAGTAGCTATCCAAATAAACAACGAGGCCCCATAATCCACAACAACCCTGTTCCCTTCAAAAGCAAAGTTTTTGAAACAAGATCTCACTCTATGGAGCCAAGCTAGCCTTGAACCTAGGATCCTTCTGCCTCTGTCTCGGAAGTCGCCCTTTGATGTCTGCCTTACATTTTGGAACATCTTTTCCACACTAACAGCCTCCTACTCTACTCACCCCCATCTCAGGGAGAGCTAACCTCTAACTTCCTAGTGTCACTATGGTAGACACACCACCACTGCCAGGCAAGTCCTCCTCACTCCCCATCCCTGCCTGCAATCCTTTCATCTATATTCCAGAGAAGGAACCTGAGATTCATAATACGGACAAACCCTCCTGGTGAGAGCAGAAGGCAAGCAAGGAAACCTGATTGATTATACAAAGCAGTTCAAGTAGATGCAGGGATTCAGTCCTCCTAGAACCAAGAAAACACATCTTTCTCCTGCAACCTGGTATTCTTAGGAATTGAGTTGTTAAAGGTAGACTGTAGCCTTTACTTCTCTAGACTCCTTATAGCTAATCAATAGATGATTGGGAAGGGCCAGCCTTGGCCACAGCAGCAAATCACCAATGCTAACAGTATTTTCTGGATGACGGTGCTTAGAGATTGTAAAACTGACTGCCTGAGACCACCTAAACTAAAGGAGACAAGCTCCAGCCAAGCAACCAGAAAGAAATGGAGCTGAGAATTCTTGGGCTATTGATCAAAACACTGTTGAGGGAAGCGACTCCAATTCCCACCAAACAAGAGCAGACATGGGGAGATCCCCATGCCCTCAGTTTTCCACTTTCAACTAAATTTTAATTTGTTTTTATGTGGTCGTCCTGGTGGAGAATGAGTGCCAGGGTGCACTGTGGGGACTAAAGGACAACTTCCAAGAATTAGTGTTTTTCTTTTCTCTCTCTCTCTCTCTCTCTCTCTCTCTCTCTCTCTCTCTCTCTCTCTCTCTCTCTATCTCTCTCTCTCTCTCTCTTTCTCTCTCTCCCCACCCCCTCTCAGGACCATGTGGATTCCACAGATCAGACAGTCAAGCTTGGTAGCAAATACCCGGTTAGTTATTTTACAAGTTCTATTTTATCTTTCAATACGAAAAGCTTCTTAAGTTTTTGTGTCACCTTTAACAGAGCCCATGCTAATCTATCTTGTTTTCTTATTTTAGTGTACATGTTACCCAAATAAATAAGGACCTAGAACTTACATGCTTAGAACTCTGCTAAATACTAAATTCAAGCCCATGTCTCTCTCTGTGTACCACTCGGAACTCTATGAATCACCAAGGTCTATCACCAGTCCTTAGGGGAAAGAGCAGTGGCTCTACTTTTTGAATACCCTGCCCTCTCTCCCAGAAAGACAACTTTTAAAAGTAGCCAAGGCCCCACACACTTTTTCCAACTCTTCCCTGTGGCCATATGGCTAGTTCCCACCCCCCAGACAGAACAGGTCTGAGGATCTGGTCAGCCTTTCATAAAGTGTTAAGTCCCTGCTGAGGGTCAACCTTTTTAATAGATGCAGAATTTGGAGGTCCTGGAACAGCTTCAGGAAGCACTTGCCCTCCCCCCAACTTCAGCACAAGGGGGTGGGAAAACAAGCAGAGATCACACAACAGCAAACAACACACTCTTCACTCCCAACTCTCAGAGGAGATTCTAAAAATCATGTACATCAGGATGGGGTGAAGGACCCCAAAGGTTCAAAGAGGTCAAAGCCAACAGAAACCAAGACCAACTACCACTCCAGAGCTACTAGCAGAGACCTCAGGAGCGGTCGCTCCCCCCCCCACCCCCACCCCCGTTTTCCATCGTTTGAGTGAATCATTGCATATAATTCCCTGCCTCCTTGTTCCAGGATCCAAACCTAGATTATCAAGATGTCTCAAGATGTCATGCCACTGGTGCACTGAAGCTGGTAGCAGATCTCTTGCTGGCCCAGCCCAACAGTGGGTCATTCTGCACCAACTCATTAGCACAACCAGTAAGAAACATCGGGGCCTCTGCGGTTTCTACCCCAGACCAAGGGGAAGGGCGCTAGGGCTGGATAACTGACCCTTGGTTTCCTGGGCAAAAGTATGCCAGGGAGGGGCAGGAAGGGTCTCTCAGCCCTGGAGTGACACAGCATACGTCAAAGAGCTCCCTAGGAGTCTAGAACCCATAGTAGTTGGGCCGGCCTGCCTGCCTAGCTTCCACTCGAAGCTACCTTAAAGGTTTTATACCGCCCCCCCCCCAAGTGCGTCGTCCTCACCAGGCGATAAAACCACAGGCACTGGTGATTCCTTGACGCGGTCTCACAACCCCCTTTTCAGCAGAGGGTAGTTGGACAGGATTATGTCACCTCTCCTTCGAAGATCCCACCCAGGCCAGTCCGGGGGTACTGGCGTGGCTACTAGGTCAAAGGGCGAGAACAGAGACTACTCAAGGATCCTAACTTCTCTCTTTTCTGACTTTAAATTGCCGGCTCGCCTCTCTGAAGAAGCCCAAGTTCTGAGACAGGGCGGGAAGCCCGCCTGCCCATTGAGACCACAGCCCTAACCTAGGCGCGGGGCAGCCGGCCAGGCCTCCAAGGTCACGGGGAGGGGGCGAGGTGGAAAGGCTGGAGGGTGAGCCAGCCGCCCGCACCCACCGGGCTAATCCCTCTCCGCTCCTTCCAGTCCGGCCGGGGGTCCAGGCCACCCAGGAGGCGCGCCTCGGGAGAAGCGCAAGCCCGACCCGGCTTGGGGAACGAGGGCAGCGGGCGTAGGACCTCCGCGGCGCCGCGAGCCCACCACGGGGACACGCGGCTGGCGGCCGACGCGCGCCCTCCTCGAGCCCCGGAGGGCGGGGAGACAATGCCGGCCCCGCCGGGCCAGTTCAGGCCGCACGCCTCCGCCCGCCGGACACGGGCTGCTCCTCCCCAGGGCGAAGGGCAGCGGCGGGAAGGCGCCGGGAGCGGTGGCCCGCAGGACCTCGCGCCGCCCGCGGCCCCGCGTGCACCTCACGCGCGCCGGCTCCCGCGGCCGCACACCCACCTCCTCCTCCAGCGGGCCGCCGGGGCCCGTGCCGCTGCCCGCGCCCGTGCAGTGCTCGACGTCCGGCTTCAAGTTGCTCATGGTGAGGGGGGACGCGGAGAGGGGAGCGGGACGGTGGGTCCCGTGGTGTGCAGGGGCACGGCTCGCCGTGCGCCCCCGAGGAAGAGTGCGGGCTGGTGAGGAGAGCGGCTGCTGCCGCGTCGGGCTACGGAGAAAGGATAAAGGGGGTTGGTCACATTAAGTTTGGCGGGTGCGGGAGGCGTCCGGAGGGGCAAGGCACCGGGATCCCGAGCGAGCGGAGCCCGTGCGGCCGCCGCCTCCGGCTTTTCAGTGCGGCCCGCGAGTGCGCTCGCGGCGGCGGGGGGCGGGCGCCGGAGGAGGGGGCGGGCGCCGGAACCGGCCTCAGCTGGGGCCCGGCCCCCCCCCGGCCCCCCCCCCCCCTCCCCGGGGACCTCTAGACGGTTCGCCGGCGCGCGGTCTCCGGGGGAACGCGCAGCCAATCCCCGCAGCCCACTGCGGGCTCGCCCCGGCCCCGGCCGCGACGCTCCGGCCTCTCTGCCTTCCTCGGCTCCGGCGTTTTCCCGTCTCCGCTTCCTTGGTCGACCCCCCCCCTCCCTTTCTCTCCGGGACTCGGCTCTCTTGCCCCCCACCATTCCCTTCTCCCCGACAAGTTTTTAAACTTGGATGAACTCTTTCAGAGAACTTTTCTTAAAGGAGCCGCGCGGGCTTGGGTGGAGCTTGAGGTGACCCGCACGTTGCATCCCCAGCCAGGGCGGCGGCGGCGGCGGGGCTCCCGGTTTCATGCCCAGATGTGGAGGTGTAGGCTGTCGCGAGCGCACCGCTCGCCCCGAATTCCGGCTGTCGGGTCCGGGTCAGCGCTTCTCTTCGCGCGTGAAGCGGCCTGGGACCGGGTTCTGGGGGTGAAGGCGGGGAAGGGGGAGGGCGGCAAACACCTGATCTTGAGCGTGGCACCGAGAGGTGGTTTTTTTTTTTTTTTTTTTTTTTTTTTTTTTGCTGAGTGACCTTGAGGAAATCACTTCCCCTATCTGGCCTGAGGATTCCAGCCCAGTTGGTGAGGATTAGAATACAAACTCTTCCCTCACCCTCTCAACCTCCGTCAACTCAAAGAGGAGGTGAAGGGAACCCAATCGTTTCCAACTTCTGGAAGGGGTACCTCGACTAACCTAGAAGGTTCCGTTCGTTACCTCCACCCCGCTTTTAAGACTTCTCACGGCTCGCTCTTTTTCCGCTCCAATTCCGAACCCCGGGGTGGGGGGAGGGAAGAGCCGACTGACGCCTAGGGCGGGGTCGCCTAGACTCCCACCCAGTGGTGGCGGGGGCGCGGCCTCAGGGCCGGATTTTCCCCCTTGCCGAATAAATGCTGACCAGGACGTCTCCTGCCAGCCGCCTGTAAAAAGCCCCGCACCTACCTGAAGTCGCTCTGGAAGAGTACGGCCCTGACTGCCCTGCGGAGCGCCAGAGCTCTGGGGTTCTTTCGTGCGCCCCTGCCCATGAGTTCCTTTATGTGCACTGAGGCATCCCAGCCGCAGTCCCGGATAATTCTTGAGCAGCCATAGCTGAGAGGAGAGCGGATTGGGCTCGGCTCAGGTGTCTCCCGATGGGATCGACTGCCCCGACTTAAAGCACGGAACTTAAAAGTCTTAGTAGTGGGATTTGGGGCGTGAGGCCGCGCTCAGAGGCGGTTCACGTGAAAAGTCTTGGTTCGCAGCCCCCTTACCAGTTAGGAACCTTGACCTTGGGCAGTGACTTAGTCCCTGGGAACTTCCCTGTGCGGACCTGCCAAATAGAGTTAGCTCCATCATGCGTGAGAGCTGTGCTGTGGCTCCCTGACAACTTGCCATCTCACGGAGGTTTTTTGCCAGTGATAACGTTCACCCATTTGGGAAGTAATTGAACCCCTACTGTGACCTGGGCCTGGGTGTACTTGACTATACTTATTGGTAACAGAGAATTGCCACTACACTCGTGCCAATGCTTGGGGTCAGGTCCTGCTTTCTGCAAGAGTCAGGCAATGCTACACTTTCCCAGAGTTTTCAAGGTTCTTCCAGCATCTCCAGGTGGTATCAATCTTGTATGTCCTCAGATACCTCTACCACACTTTCCCCTCCTGCAAATCTTCCAATAAGTCTCTTGAAGTCTTCCTCCTTCCTTTGCCAAAGAGGAATTCCCCCTTCTCCCTCCCTCTTTCCCTCCCCTCAGGATCCTGTTGTAGAAGTCTGCTGTAGCTTTTCCAGAGGAGAAACCCAGTCCGTTTTCTAAAATTAGGTAATCCCTATAGAGTTGATTTGAACTTTTCTCTTTATTTTCTTTTATTATTTATTTTACGAGTATACTATAACTGTCTTCAGACACACCAGAAGTGGGCATCATATCCCCTTACAGATGGTTGTGAGCCACCATGTGGTTGCTGGGAATTGAACTTGAGCCATCTCTCCAGCCCCTGATTTGAACTTTTCTCTTTTTTGTTTGTTTGTTTGTTTTCGAGACAGGGTTTCTCTGTATAGCCCTGGCTGTCCTGGAATTCACTTTGTAGACCAGGCTGGCCTCGAACTCAGAAATCCGCCTGAGATTTAATCTGTGATTAAAGGTGTGTGCCACCACCACCTGGCCAGGGTATGGTTTTATTTAAAGATTTATTTTCATTTGCTTGTGTGTGTGTGTGTGTGTGTGTGTGTGTGTGTGTGTTGTGTGTGAGTGTGTGTGTGGGTGCAGTGTATGTATGTGTGTGTACGTGTATATGTGTGTAGTGTGTGTATATATGTGTAGTGTATGTGTATGTGTGAATAGTGTATGTATGTATATATGTATGTGTGTGTATGTAGTATGTGTATAGTGTGTGTGTGTGTGTGTTGGTGCCCTCTGTAACCTCCTGTTTTCAACCCAGTCACTTTATTCCTAGTAATAATGATTCTGCGAGTGAATTATATATGAGTAAATGCCTAGACTCGTAGCTTCGGTCTGTTCTCTGACTAGCTCATAACTTAATGCCACATATATTTCACTCTATGAATGCCATATGTTCCTTAGTTTTGTGTGATCTTCCTTTTTTTTTTTTNGGAATTCACTTTGTAGACCAGGCTGGCCTCGAACTCAGAAATCCGCCTGCCTCTGCCTCCCGAGTGCTGGGATTAAAGGTGTGCGCCACCATGCCCTGCTTAAGGTGGGTTTTGTTGGTTTGTTTGTTTGTTGGTTTTTGTTTTCTTTGAACTTTCCTAATCCAGAGGGGCATCTTGTAGATAAGGGCTCTGTCTTATAGATGAGACCCAACAAAGTGACAAATGAGGGAGGGACCTCCTTGGGCCCCCATCTCTGCATTTATCACGTTAGGAAATTAGTGATACAGTTAAAAAGTAATACTTTTTCTTTTTTTTTCTTTTTTCTTTTTTTGGTTTTTTTCGAGACAGGGTTTCTCTGTGTAGTCCTGGCTGTCCTGGAACTCACTTTGTAGACCAGGCTAGCCTCGAACTCAGAAATCCACCTGCCTCTGCCTCCTGAGTGCTGGGATTAAAGGAGTGTGCCACCACGCCGGGCTAGTTAAAAAGTAATACTTTTCTAATGCAAATACTTCGTAAATACTGAAAAATACTGAGTGGAGAACAGTCCAGCCGTCTGATTCACGAGATTATTAAATTATTCTAGTCTGGCCGGGTGTGGTGGCACAGCCTGGTCTACAAAGTGAGTTCCAGGACAGCCAGGGCTATACAGAGAAACCCTGTCTCAAAAAACCAAAAAAAAAAAAAAATTCTAGTCTTTTCTTTCTTTTTTAGGGGGGGGTTGGGTTTTTTTTTTGTTTTTTTCCGAGACAGGGTTTCTCTGTGTAGCCCTGGCTCTCCTGGAACTCACTTTGTAGACCTGGCTGGCCTCGAACTCAGAAATCAGCCTGCCTCTGCTTCCCAAGTGTTTCTCAGGCTTACTTTCTTAGTTGCTAGTGAGACTTAAGTTCCAGCCTTTCAGGTGCAAGAGGTCAGGGTAGGAGGGGGTTGGGGGGGGACATGATGCTGCTCTGTACTGTTACTATTCCCCTGTTGTTCCTGCAATCTCTAGTTACATATTAAAAAACTGAGGCTTAGCACAATTGGAGGAGCTCTTCTTAGTAAATATCATTAGATGTCAGGGAAGGGACCAGAGTTTCTTTCTTCATCACATAAAAAGCTCCTTGGTAATCCCAACAGGAAGCAATAGGAGGATTCCTGGGGCCGACCTGCCAGCCTAGCTTTATCAGCCAGCTCAAGTCCCAGTGAGCCGCTCAGAAAACAAGGCGGGGTGTTTAAGGAGATGTTCATGCACACTTTGTCCCAGGAGAAGCAGGCAGATCTTAGTGACTTAAAGACCAACCTGGTCTACATATCAAGCTCTAAATCAGCCAAGGATCTGTACATGGTAAGACAGTCTCAAAACACCAAGGATATGTACATGGGTGTGTGCACAGGAGCTCATGTTTGGTTTTTTTTTTTTTTTTTTTTTTTTCAAGACAGGGTTTCTCGGGGGCTGGTGAGATGGCTCAGTGGGTAAGAGCACCCGACTGCTCTTC
>NC_034599.1:60559765-60563528 GCF_900095145.1 Mus pahari | reverse complement strand
CTGATGCCCTCTTCTGGAGTGTCTGAAGACAGCTACAGTGTACTTACATATAATAAATAAATAAATCTTAAAAAAAAAAAAAAAAAAAAAAAAAAAGACAGGGTTTCTCTCTATATAACTCTGGCTGTCCTGGAACTCACTTTATAGACCAGGCTGGAACTCAGAAATCCGCCTGCCTCTGCCTCCTGAGTGCTGGGATTAAAGGCGTGCGCCACCATGGCTGGCTTTTTTGTTTTGTTTTGTTTTGTTTTTGTTTTTGCTTTTTTTTTTTTGTTTTGTTTGCTTCGTTTTTTCTGAGCCACTTTGTGAACCTAAACAAATGCTATTACTCCCAGAGTAGCCTTACCACAGACCTGAGTCTGCAGCCAGGTAACTGTGTGCCTTGGGCAGGACTTTGCTTTCCCAAAATAAAACTAGAGCTACCTTTCAGGCTGTCAAGGGGATTGTTCTGCCTTTCCTGCAGATGGAACTCTGACAGTTCTTTGATGACCACAGAGTCCATGGCAATAGGTGTGATTATGAGGTAGGAAGAGGAGACTGGGGACCTCACCCCAGACTTCTAGAAAGACGCACTATGTAGACCAGGCTAGCCTTGAACTCAGAAATCTGCCTGCCTGCCTCCCAAGTTGTTTTGTTTTTTAATATACTAATGTATCAGTGACAGTTTTCCCCAACTCCAAAAGGAAAGAGACTAGAATTCTAGGAACCTAAGTGGGAAAATTAGAGGGGTTGAAAAAATAATATAAGCCAATTGTGGTGGCACACATCTTAATCCTAGCACTGGGGAGGCAGAGGCGGTGGGATTTCTGTAAGTTCAAAGCCAGCTTGGTCTACATAGCAAGTTTCAGGTCAGTTAGAGCTATGTATACATTGTGTGTGTATGCGTGTGTACAGTGACACCCTGTCTCTGGAAAAAAAGAAAAAGAATCCAGAGAAGCCCCAGTAGGGGTATCTGAGCAGGCCAAAGGTTTCTGGCCTCAGCCCTGACGACCTTACTTACACCTTTCAGCGGCCTCACCTAGTCCATCTCCCCTGTGAGTTCCTGTATAACCACAGTGGTTTTGCAGATAGGGAAACGGAGGTTCAGTGGGTGACATCAGTAGCTTTGGTTTACACACAAGCTACTGAGTACCATTTTATGTTTCTGTTTCCTTAACAAAAACAAAAACAACAACAAAACATGTTTTTTCAAAGTCAATTCTGGTGTCATCCCTCATGAGCTGTTTATCCTGGATGTTTCTGTTGTTGTTGGCCTAGACTGTCTGGTCAGGGATCTCCTGTCCGCCTCCAATTACCTCCCAGACATGAGACTGTAAGCCTGTGGCACCACACTTGACTTTTTACATGGGTTTTAGGGATGGGACATCTAGAGTTTTTTGTCAGGACCTTCCTGTGTAGCCCAGGCTGGCTGGAGCCAACAATCTCCTTGTCACTGTTCCCTTTCGGTCTGATATGAAGAGTGGATAGTACTATGATTTTATAGTGCCCCACTCCCAAATTCATACGTTGGAAACTTACTCTGCAGATTCATGTTGCTCGCACTTGTAGGTGATGCAGCCCTGGGCATTCCCCAGATGCTGAGCAGATATTGATGCCAAGATCCTGGGCTTACTGGCCTCTAGAACCATGAGCAAAGTACACCTCCATTCTTTGTAAATTGTCCAGTCTAGGGTATTTCGTTACAGCAACACACAATGGGCTAAAAGGGTAACTAGAAAAAGGGATGAAAGTGATAGATTTATTTTTCCTCAAGAGGTGAGACCGAAGGATCTTGAGTTTGGGCTAAGAAAGAAATTTCCAGCTGGGTGCGATGGTGCACACCTTAAATCCCAGCTCTCAGGAGGCAAAGGCAGGTGGATTTCTGTGAGTTTGAAGCCAGCCTGGTCTACAAAATGGGGTTCCAAGATAGCCAGGGTTATTACACAGAGAAACCCTGTCTGGAAAAAACAATAAAAAGAAAAGAAAGAAACTTCTTTCTAGGAAAAAAATAAAAATTAATCAAAGATCTTTTCCTATGAAAATTTTTGTTCAAAAACCCTCCGGTTTTGTATTTGTTTGAAATGGGTTTTAAGTTCTGGCATCCATTAAGCAGCAGTTGGTAAACTTTTACTGGCTGTGGAGTCCTTCCCAGGGAACCAAAGGTCACTGAGAATACCTCTCTGGCCTGCGTCCCTGCCTGACTCCCAGAGCCTGGGAAGGGCACCCTCTCAGCCAGACAAATTATAGAACTGTTCACCAGGTATGGTAGGTTGGCCTACTAGGCCGGGTTTCCAAGAAAGGCCAAAGGACTAGACCAGTGTCCAGTGTGCCAAGGGGCAAGTCTTTTGGGTCCTGAGGCACTGTGTAAAAGGCAGTAGTGCAAGGACGGGGTGGGGGCACACCTGCCTTACCAATGAAGGTGTGAGGGTAGCTCCTATGCCTTTCATCTTTGCTGCCCATGAAGGGGAGGGAGGGTACACTCATTCTCTCTAAGAACTCAAAGGCAGCTGGGGAGCGAGCAGTACCCTAACCTAGATATCTCCTCAGTGGTTACAGAGATGAGCAGATCATAGAATCTGTGTTGGAGGGGCCATAGATAAAATCTAGAGTCAACTGACCCCATTTTTACCCTCAGATCAGAAAAAAAAAAAATGTTTTTACTTATGTGTATATGTCTCCCCCCCCACCTTATGCGGGTGCTGCAAACTGAACTGGGGTCCACTGGAAAAGCAGCAAGCTCTCTTAACCACTGAGCCATATCCCCAGCCTCCAGAATTAGTTTTTGAAAAAGATGGCTCAGTGGTTAAGACTGCTCTTCCGAAGGTCCAGGGTTCAAATCCCAGGAACCACATGGTGGCTCACAACCATCCATAATGAGATCTGATGCCCTTTTCTGGTGCATCTGATGACAGCTACAGTGTACTTAGATATAATAATAAATAAATCTTTAGAAAGAAAGAAAGAAAGAAAGAAAGAAAGAAAGAAAGAGAAAGAAAGAAAGAAAGAAAGAAAGAAAGAAAGAAAGAAAGAAAGAAAGAAAGAAAGAAAGAAAGAAAGCAGGCCAATTCCTGGGACACATCCAAGAATATATTTAAATACCTAGTACCCCAGCAACCAGAACCTAGGACCTACCTAGATCCGTTTGACTGCGCCAAATACGTAATTTCCACCAAGTGTCAACTGGAAATTGGGGAGTTCAGTTTCTACACCAAGTCTCTCAGTGCTGTACCCTCAGCAGTGACTCCAGGGGACTTTCCAGGTGGCACTTAGGAGCATTTGTGTACTTCTCCACTGACTTCTCTTTGCTTTGGTTTGGGGGTGGGGGGTGTTTTTGGGTTTTGTTTTTGTTTTTTTGAGATGGAGTTTCTCTATAACAGCCCTTGCTGTCCTGGAGTCCAATTTGTAGACCAGAACTTGAAGAGAACCCCCTGCCTCCCTAGCGTGCTAGAATTAAAGGAGTGAGTCACCACGCCCAGCTGCCTATTGACGTTTTTTTTTTTACTTTGTTTTGTTTTTTGAGACAGAGTTTCTTTGTGTGGCCCTGGCTGTCCTAAAACTTGTTCTGTAGACCAGGCTAGCCTCAAACTCAAAAAATTTATCTGCCACTACCTCCCAAGTGCTGGGATTTAAGGCATGTGCCATTATGTGCCATTACCACCTGGCCATAAAATAATTTTTTTTTTTTTTTTTTTNNTTTTTTTNGAGACAGGGTTTCTCTGTGTAGCCCTGGCTGTCCCGGAACTCACTCTGTAGACCAGGCTGGCCTCGAACTCANNAANNNNCC
>NC_034599.1:60558296-60559760 GCF_900095145.1 Mus pahari | reverse complement strand
CTCTGTCTCCCAAGTGCTGGGATTAAAGGCGGCCATGAAATACTTAAGGTAATAGTTAAGCTTCTGAGTTCAAGACAGAGATGGACCTGTACTTGTAATACTTAGTATTTGTTTCTGGGATTTTAGACCAACAAGTAGCAGCTCAGCCTCAGTTTCTTTATTGGTGAAATGTGCCTGGTACTTGTCTCATATAGTTCCTGTGTGGTCAAGGGCAGCTGTTCTCCAATGAACCCCAAATCTGTCTGTCTGTGACTTACTCAGCTTTTCCATATATGATAAGCATGGGTACCACAGTGCTATTGAGTAAACCATGCTCTCTGCCGTAAGATGGCCCTCAGACAGCAAGCCATTTTCCTAACATCTAGCTGTGATTCCTAAAGCATAACTGTTCACTCTCCTGAGCTAACGGTAAAGTGGAGAAGTGTTCTGGGAGAAGGGTTCTGCCAGTTCCTGAGAGTACAGGCACCAGAGCAGCTGTGAGAGCCTGGAGACAAGGATGCTCTGCAGGGCAAAGGTCTCTCCTGTGCCCGGCGAGTAGAAGGCCACCAACTCAGGCATCCAGGCGAGGGCTGGGCTCTCATCTCTGAGCCCACCTATTCCTCATCACTGCTCTGTGAGAGAGATGACTTTTTTGTTTTGCATTTGAGATACAGAGGGATCCCACCACCTGTACAAGGATGCACAGCTACAACTGTCGGGACCAGGGCTTAAACCCAGGATGTCATGTGCTCAGTCCTGAAACCAGAGTGCGCAAAGGGAATTAAATCTGAACTGAGGAGTCTGGAGTGCAACTTGTGGTCTTCCCCCAGGAATCATCTAGAGAAAAACTTGCTAATTTCTTGTCTTAGGACAATAACCTCCTTGTTTACAATCTCCTTCTGTGAATATATGCCTTCTTTATTCTATTTTGAGAAGACAGTGTTTCCGTTTGAATAACACCTACAGGTAGGTTAGGGAATGGCCTGCTTGGGCTACATGAAACTGGTCTCAAAAACAAAAAACCAAACCAGTCTCAACAAGTGAAAACTGCACAAGAAAACATTGAAAACAATTTGAGCTGACTACAGTGGCCCACCCCTCTAATCCCAGTACCCCAAAAGCTAAGGCAGGAGGATTATAAGTTTGAAGCTAACCAGGATGTATGTATAAGACCATCACAAAGAGTTAAATAGATGCTTATATGTAACCATATACTGATGACTTAGTAGTTCAGTGCTAAGAGCACTTGCCTTACATGTGCAAGGCCCTGGATTTGATTCCCAATGCCAACAAAGCAAAATAAACTACATATGATCCAATAATTCCAATGCTAGTATATGTTTCAAATAATTGATTATCAGGTTCTCTTCAAACAAAATCCCATATGTGAGTATTCATATTAGTGAAACAACCCAAATGTTTGCCACTTAGCAAACTTGTCAACAAAAGGATCAATGTGAACACTCTGAAAAAAAAAAAAAAAAA
>NC_034599.1:60555895-60557161 GCF_900095145.1 Mus pahari | reverse complement strand
TTTTTTTTTTTTTTTTTTTTTTTTTTTTTTTTTTTTTTGGTTTTTCGGAGACAGGGTTTCTCGGTATAGCCTTGGCTGTCCTGGAGCTCGCTCTGTAGACCAGGCTGGCCTCAGAAATTCTCCTGCCTCCCAAGTGTTGGGATTAAAGTCATGCGTGTGCTACCACTACCCAGTGGAGAAGTCTCTAAAAGAAGAGGGAAGGAATGGGGACTGGGTGGAGCAGGAGGAAGAACAGGAGGAATCAGGACTAGAGCTGCTGTGCTGAACAGGGCTGTGCAGATGGGAGAGGCTTCAGGAAGTGTTTGTGTTGCAGGTCAGCAGCAGAAAGTGCCTAGAAGGGAAGCAGAGGATGAGGAGGAGCCATCCAGTTCTGAGGGATGGGATTGCAGTATGGTTGTCTTGCTTTGGGCCTATAAACTTCAGAGTTCTTTGAAATGCGTACAGCAGCAGCTAACTTTGCAGCTATGCAGATCCTGGAGCAGAGCTGGAGGGGGATGGAGGGTGTGTAGCTCACTGACAAGAGCCCTTGCTCTGAGGGGCTAGTTGGGGGAGGAGACCGAGGTCAATTCTCAGCAATGTAAAAGGGAAAGGAGAGAGAGAGAGAGAGAGAGAGAGAGAGAGAGAGAAAGAGCTTGAGGCTAGTCTCAATAGCCAAGGGTACACAGAGAAACCCTGTCTCGAAAAAACAAAAATAAAAAAAAAGAATACCCAGAAAGGTAAGATGCATGTTAGGATTTGGTGAGAGCTAAGGAGATGGGAACTAGGAGTGCTTGGTGTAGGGTTTATTCTGGTGCAATTACAGTGTGCTGCAGCCAGACCAAAGATAAACACCAGTGCTCACCCTGAGACTCTACAGTTGAGCGTAATTAACACAGGACCATCGAGATGACCAGTGGGTAAAGGCACTTGCCATTTAGCCTGATGACCCACATCCACTCCCCAAGACCCACAGGTAGAAGGAGATAACACACTCATTTGAGTTTCTTCTACAGGCACTGCATGGCATGTGCATACCTATAATCACACATACAATAATAATAAAATGAAATTTTAAAAAAAAGATTAATTTTCTGTTAAGTGAATTTTATTCAGTTTAGCGAAAATAAAATTGATCCCTAAAACAGAATCCATTAAACATTAAATCTTCTAGTCCCTAGTCTTGTCCTCCAGCAACACTTACAGGTTTCTGGGACTCTGGAAACACTTGCAGATATTTGTGCATATAGTTTTGATGTAAATGGTAGTGGCTTGCATACATTGTATCTT
>NC_034599.1:60549806-60555230 GCF_900095145.1 Mus pahari | reverse complement strand
ACTGTAGCTGTCTTCAGACACTCCAGAAGAGGGCGTCAGATCTTGTTAAGGATGGTTATGAACCACCATGTGGTTGCTGGGATTTGAACTCAGGACCTTCAGAAGAGCAGTCGGGTGGTCTTACCCACTGAGCCATCTCACCAGCCCAAGCATCCACTTCTGTATTTGCTAGGCACTGGCATAGCCTCACACGAGACAGCTATATCAGGGTCCTTTCAGCAAAATCGTGTTGGCATATGCAATAGTGTCTGTTAGTGTCTGTATTTGGTGACTGGTACATACCTCTTACCACTTAAGAAGCTGAGGCAGGAGTATTGCAAGTTTGAGCCTGGTTTATGCTATATAGTAAGATCCTATCTTCAAAAAATGAAACAGCAACTACAAAAAATACATGTGATATTTATGTACATGTATATACATGCACATAATGACATACAACCAGACCTAGCAACAGCTGGTTCTAGCAAGTTTTTGTTTTGTTTTGTTTTTGTTTTTTTTCCGAGACAGGGTTTCTCTGTATAGTCCTGGCTGTCCTGGAACTCACTTTGTAGACCAGGCTGGCCTCAAACTCAGAAATCCGCCTGCCTCTCCCTTCCAAGTACTGGGATTAAAGGCATGCGCCACCACCGCCTGACTCTCTAGCAAGTATTTTCAAAACAGCTCTTGGGCCTACAAGATGACTCAGTAGATAATAGTACTTGTAGCAAGCCTGGGGGCACAGTTGAATTTCTGTACCCTCACGGTGGAAGCAGAGGGCCAGCTCCCACAAAGTGTCCTCGAACCTCCCCATGCATGCTGTGGCACACACACTGAACAGATGTTTTATTTACTTTGAGACATGGTCTCTCTCTATAGCCCTGGCTGATCAGCTTCCACAATTGTCCCCAGACCTCCCTGTGCATGCTGTGGCACACCAAAGACATGCTTCATTTATTTATTTATTTGTTTGTTTGTTTAGAGACAAGGTCTATGTAGGACTGGTTGTCCTGGAACTTACTGTGTAGAACACTAGGCTGGCCTCAAACTTATCAAGATCTGCCTGCCTCTACTTCCTGAGTAAGATTGAAAGTGCATTACCATACCCAGAAAACAAAGAAAAGAAAAATAAAACAGAATACCCACAGTCAGAAAGTTAGGGGCCTCTCATCTCATTTTTTTTTCTTTTGGGGGTGGTGTTTGCTTGTTTATTTTGGTTTGATTTTTTTTTTTCAAGATGGGGTTTCTCTGTGTAGCCCTTGCTATCCTGGAACTCACTCTTTTTTTACCAGGCTGACCTTGAACTCAGAGATCCGCCTGCCCCTATTTCCCTAGTGCTGGGACTAAAGATGTGCGCCACCATGCTGGGCTTGAATTCATCTTGTTTTGTTTTGGATTTTTCTTATTGTGATGAAACAGGATAGTCAAAAACAGCTTGAAGAGGAAAGGGTTTATCTCATCTTACACTCCCAGGAGCGGTTGATTCATCACTGAGAAAGTTAGGACAGGAACCTGGAGGCAGGAACTGCAATAGAGGCCATGGTGGAATGCTGCTTACTGGCTTGTTCAGCCTTCTTGTTTAGCCCAGCACCACCTGCCTGGGGTGGCACTACCCATGGGGGTCTGGACCCTCTCACAGCAACCACCAATCAAGAAAATGCCCCACAGATTTGGCGATAGGCCAGCCTTAAGGAGGCACTTTCTTTAAGATTTCCCATTCCCAGAGAGGTCTAGGTTTGTGTCAGCTTGACAAGAACCAGCTAGGACACATCGGTATAATTATCACCATGAAGAGCTCATTTCACAGGACTCTGTAAGCCACAAAACTACATGTCTGTTACAGCTACTACAGTCAACCCTTGTAACTCGAGTAGGAAAGCAGCCATGTATAATCGGAAAAACAAGTGAGTATGGCTGTGTCCCAGTAAAGCCTACCACCAGGCCTCGGGGTCAACATGTGTGTGATACAAGAGTGTTCAGGGTATTAACCCCTTTGTCGTGAGAGGCTGAATCTTAGACCCCATTGAGAGCTGGGTGACTGGGCTGGAGACATGGCTCAGCAGGTAAGAGCACTGACTGCTCTTCCAGAGGTCCTGAGTTCAATTCCCAGCAACCACACAGTGGCTCACAACCATCTGGAATGGGGTTTGATGCACTCTACTGGAGTGCTGAAGACAGCTACAGTGTACTCACATACATAAAATAAATTATAATTAAAAAAAGAGAGAGAGTCAGGTGGTATTTTATCACACCTTCTCTAGAACTCTCCCCACACAAACATGGGGTCCATCTGGAGAATGGGGCTTTTGCTTGCTTGTTGTCTTTAAGACAAAAGGCAGGGCCTTTCTATGTAGCCCTGACTATCTTGGAACTCCTATGTAGACCAAGTTGGCTCTGTACTCACAGAAATCAAAATCAGTCTACCTCCCAAGTGCAGAGATCAAAGGTATGTACATACTATCACACTGAGCTAGAAAACAAGTGTTAAAGCCTGAAGAGTAGGGACTGCAGAGATGGCCCTGCGGTTAAGGCCCCTTGTTTTTCTTGCAGAGAACCCAGGGTTTAATTTCTGACACCTACATCATGGCTCATAAGCATCTGTAACTCCAGTCCCAGGGGGTCCAATGCCCTTTCCTAGCCTCAGCAAGCGCTACATGTATGTTGTACACAGGCATATGCAAGCAAAAACAAAACAAAACCCTCAACACATAAAATATGAAGGGGAAGAAAAAAATTGTTTTTAATGTTTGTATCTATGTTATTTAGGGATATCTTACTATACTATAATTTTCTTTCTCTATTTTTATTTTTTGTTTTTTGTTTGTTTGTTTGTTTTTGTTTTTGGGGTTTTTTTTGGGGGTTTTTTTTTTTTTTTTTTTTGAGACAGGGTTTTTCTGTATAGCCCTGGCTGTCCTGGAACTCACTTTGTAGACCAGGCTGGCCTNNAACTCAGAAATNCGCNTGCCTCTGCCTCCCNAGTGCTGGGATTAAAGGCATGTGTCACCACGCCCGGCTCTATTTTTGTTTTTTAACCCTGGCTAACATGGAGTTCCATATATAGACCAGGCTGGCCTTGAATTTATAGCAGTCCTCTGGCCTCATCCTCCTAAGAGATGAGATTACAGGTATGTGCCACTATGTACACAGATACACACACACACACACACATCTTTTAAAAATAGAATCTCATATAGCCCAGCCTGGTCTTGAACTCACTAAGAAGTTAAGGATGACTTTGAACTGCTGATTCTCCTGCCTCTACCTGCTAAGAGCTTGGGTAGCGGGTGCAAGCCACAGTCTCCATGTGGTCAGTTGGCTGGTTTCCATTGTTGTGTGAGTCCAGCCAGTAGGATCTTCATTTAGATGCTGGGCTTTTTGTCTATAGTTTCCTTAAGTGTTTTGTGACATGTTTCTGTGTTTGCAATGCTGAGGCTGAATATGAGGCCTCGAGTGTTACACAGCGCTCTGCCTCTACGCTCCAATTTTTTAAAAATATAGATACGTACAACTGTGTCCATTTTAGTTCTCTGTTGATGAAAAAGGCTTGCTAGACTGCACCCCTCCCCCAGAGTACCTTCTCCCCATGCTGAGCTCTAGAAACTCTTTAGGCAACAGGTAGAACATTCATAGAATTTACCTTCCTGTTTCCTACTGAGCAGTCGTGTTTTCCTTGTCTGGCTTTCAGTGTCTAGGGAATCCTTGTTTCTTAAATACTCTACGTGGAAATGGTACTTTATGTGTCTGATGTGGGAATATAAGGTATCTAGACTTGAAGCAGAAACACTTAGGTGTTTGTGGGGTTTATGGTCATTTTTGTTTGCTGTTTTGATTGTTTTCAGAAATGGTCTTGCTGTATAGTTCAGGCTAGCCTTGAACTTGAGACTTAACTGACTTTCCTCTGAGTGCTATGATTGATTATAGATGTGTGTCACCATGTCTGGCTGTGATCGTTTGTGATTTGCTCACCTGGCATTTATTAGGAGGGAGTTTGCCACATGACCACTTTACACTGGTCTTCCAAAGCTTTCTGATCATCACTTTAAATAAACCCTTTTCTGGGCTGGAGAGATGGCTTGGCTGATAAGAGCACTGGCTGCTCTTCCAGAGGTCCTGAGTTCAAATCCCAGCAACCACGTGGTGGCTCACAACCATCTGTAATGTGTTCTGATGCCTCATTCTGGTGTGTCTAAAGAGAACAACAGTGTACTCAAATACAATCAATCAATCAATCAATCAATAACCCTTTTCTCTGTTTAGAATGTTCTTTGTAGCCATCTGTTACTTTCTCAACTCAAAAGCAGCCTTCCTGGGGAATTCTATAGTACTGAATTTGTCTGTCTATTTCTAACACATTTCTGCTTTCTTTTAACTGTTATTGCTACTGGGGGTTTTTTTTTGTTGTTGTTATTGTTTTGTTTTGTTTTGTTTTAAGCCCAAGAGAGCCTCAAACTTGCAAACTGCCCAGGCCTGGAACTTACTAAGTAACCCTTGGACCCGTAATCCTCCTGCTTCCACCTCCTGAATACTGAAATTACACATGTGCAGCATCATGCCCAGCTGCTGAATATTTAATTTATTAACACTAAGATGAATGAATAAGTTCATGAAAGAACGAGCCAGAATTTTTCCCAGTGCTTGTCACATAGGGGACAGTCAAACTGGGGATGCTTGGCCCATAGAAGCACACCTCTACACTCTCACCACATCTGACTCTCCTTCAGCCATGCTGTCTCTAGTGATAACAGCGGACCCCTGCACACGGGTCTGAGGAAGCCTGTCAGGTGAGGGTGACAAGTTCCAGACCCAAGCCTTAGTCCCACAGAACAGAGGCTGGGCGGAAGCCAGAGCTAAGCTTCTGTGATGTCACTGCCTTCAGGAGCCTCATCTTCCCAGCCCTTCTCAGTGCTGCCTGACACTCCTGAGAGAGTCTCAGCCAGACATAGTGGTACAGGCCTCTGATCCCAGCGCTGGAGAGGCAGAGCAGGAGAATCACTGAAAACTTGATGCCAGCTTATTCTACCTAACAAGCTCAAGCCAGCCAGGCTCTGTAGTGAAGTGAGACCATCACAAAACAGATGAAACAAAGAAAGATACAGCATCTTTTCATGTTCACAGGTCCACATCCATTTGTGACAGTTGACAACTGTTAGACTCTACCAGGCTGAGCCAAAAAACCAAACCAACTATTAGAATGTAAATAGAACAAGATAGAAGTTCTTTGATAAAGTGAAATTTATTACTTTAAACTTTTCTTTTCTTTTCTTTACTTTCTTTCTTTCTTTTCTTTTCTTTTCTTTTTTTTTTAACAATTCTCAGTGAATTGAGAGGACCCAGGAAACATCCATCTCAAACTCCCAGCTTTTGACAGAGGAAGAACGAGATCTCTGTAAGAGAATACGTGTTAGACTGTTGTAGCACCATGTTTTTGTGTTTTGTGTTTTTTTTTTT
>NC_034599.1:60545252-60549541 GCF_900095145.1 Mus pahari | reverse complement strand
GCCTGCCTCTGCCTCCCGAGTGCTGGGATTAAAGGCGTGCGCCACCACGCCCGGCTTGACTTTGTGATTTTAATGTTATCGTCTGACCACCTCCAAGTCTGACATCCCAACACTCCTCCACGCAGTAGTAGAGTGTTTGCCTAACATGGGCTAATACCCTGGGTTCAATCTGTAACATTGCAAAACACCCCAAGAGCTTTGGCTACTAATTTCTGCTTATTTATGATGAAATTTTTTGTTTATTTACATGGTGGGAGGGCACATGTGTGCTGTAAGCCTAGGTGACTTATATTCCCATGTTTATTTACATGGTGGAGGTCAGGATAGGGTCGCTTTGCACGGCCAAGGCTCGTAGGGCCTCTCTTGTTTCTGCTGCTGTGCTGTGTGCTTCAGGCTACCTGGCCCATGAACTTTGAGACAGTTCTGTTTCTACCTCCCATTTCACATAGGAATCCTGGGATTATACCACATCAGTGTTTTTTGTTTTGTTTTGGTTTGGTTTTGGTTTTGGTTTTTTGAGACAGGGTTTCTCTGTATAGTCCTGGCTGTCCTGGAACTCATTCTGCAGACCAGGCTGGCCTCGAACTCAGAAATCCACCTGCCTCTGCCTCGCGAGTTTGTATGCATCATTTGACTCTCTTGTCCTTGGATAAAACCGACTCTTGTTACTGATGAAGAAACTGAAGCCTTAAAGCCGACTCTCAAACGCCTTGTCACTTGTAAGCAGTGTTCAGACTCTGCTGAACGTTGAGGTTCTGGACTCTCTCTTTTGTGTTTGTTTTTGTTTGTTTTGTTTTTGAGACAGGGTTTCTCTGTATAGCCCTGGCTGTCCTGGAACTCACTCTGTAGACCAGGCTGGCCTCCAACTCAGAAATCTGCCTGCCTCTGCCTCCCCAGTCCTCTGACTTCTCTCTTAATAGTTGGAATAGCTTTCGTTTCCTGCCAGCTTCTCCTCCCTGGGCCCTGAGGGTGGGGCTGTGCTGAGAGTCCATTTGGTCAGTCATTGAAACAAGGCAAGACAATGTTAAAACTTACAGTTGGGAGTCGTCTCTGAGGCCTGACTCAAGCGTTTTTTACAGTTGGCAGTGAAGATGATTCTGCGGATGGAAGATGGTCTCACACAGACATCACAGACCCTACCATCCCTGCATTAAGTGTCCTGCTAGTAGGGTCCCCAGGAACCCTCAGTTCTGCATGCTCACGGGATGGGAGGAGTTGCAAGTGGAGGCACAGAGGTGGATCTCTTGCGCACACTCTCTCTCTCCCTCTCTCTCCTCTCTCTAGCCTATAGAAGAAGACTGGCCTCTCTAGGAAGGACTGGGGGGGGGGGCTTCAGCCAGGCCAGCATGAGTGAAGGAGACTTAGGATGGGGTGAGCAGCTATACTTTCTAGTAGAGAGGCTAGGGCCACAGGTCGAGGCACCCGGCATATCCAAGCTCCTCGGGGAAGAGTCTCCAGAGCCCTCTGAGTGAAAGGTTGGGCTGTTTTGGTCAGTCTGAGATTTATTTTAATTTGTGTATGTGTGTGTATGTTGGGAGAGGGAGTTGCATGAGCACATGTGTCCAGGAATGAGGTGTTCTCGAAGGCCAGAAGAAGGTGTCAGCTCCTTTGGAGCTGGATTTACAGGTGGTTGTAAGCTGCCTGATGTGGGTACTAGGAGCCGAACTCAAATCCTCTGAAAGAATAGAAAGTGCTCTTTTTTTTTTTTTTTTTTTTTTTTTTTTGGTTTTTTCGAGACAGGGTTTCTCTGTATAGCCTTGGCTGTCTCCCAAGTGCAGAAAGTGCTCTTAAGCTGGGCAGTGGTGGCACACGCCTTTAATGCACTTGGGAGGCAGAGGCAGGAGGATTTCTGAGTTCAAGGCCAACCTGGTCTACAGAGTAAGTTCCAGGACAGCCAGGGCTACACAGAGAAACCCTGTCTTGAAAAGCCATTAAAAGAGAGAGAGAGAGAGAGAGAGAGAGAGAGAGAGAGAGAGAGAGAGAGAGAGAGAGAGAGAGAGAGAGAGAAACAAGGAAAGAAAGAACTCTCAAATGCTACTGGTCCATCTCTGGACCCCAGGCAAGGGCCTGTTACTGCCCCCTGCCAGGGGAGGAAATTGAGCCCAGAAGAGCAGGCTAGATGCAGGATGCTGAGGTGGACTGTTCTGAGTAAGGCTTTGAAAAACCTAGAAGGTTCTAAAGCTTCATGATCTAAAGCACAGGGCCATGTGTGGGGCAGCTTGTCAAAAGGAAGAGAGTGGTAGCTAGAAATATCAGGAATCTCTGTGGGCTCTGAAGGCAGCCTGGCTCTGTGAGAATATGGCTGGACTGCTGGGCTAAAGATGAAAGGACTGAACAGGATCTATGTAGCTCAGTTGGAAGAGAGCTTGTGGGAAGCATTAAGTTCAGTCTCCACTGCCTTATAAACTCAGTGTCTCCATGCAAGCCTGTAATCACAGCACATTGGAGGGGTAGAGGCTGAAAAATCAGAAGTTCAAGGTTGCCCTTCACTACATACAGAGTTTGAGACCAGCCTATGCTATATGAGATCTTGTCAAAAATAAAACATCTTTGAAGTGGAAACTTAAGGATTCTTTGGAAAGTCAGTTGTGTTAGATGGTGTTTTGCTGGGGCAAACATGTGAAGGAACTTTCCACTGAAGTGAATACAGATGAACGGCTAAGGTAGACTCATGAAGGAATGTTTCGCTGAAGCAGACACAAGTGACGGGATGTTTTGCTAAAGCAAGCAGATGAAAGGACACGTGATAAAGGATTCTTCACTAATGACATGCATGCATTAGTTCGCTTGTTGAGCTCCATCTGTGGAGACTCCATAGAGAGAAACACACTAAAAACCTTCTGGTGGTGTGCTGCGGCTTCTTGCTGCTTCCTCAGACTCAAGCTGATTGGCAGAGTGTTGTCAGCTGAGATAGACTCACAAGGAGTTTTGCTAAGTCAGACTCACGTGCTGAGGCAAGACCCGTGGAGGACACGTGATGTTTGGAGGGAGTCTAACTCAGTCTCAGTGGACTGTGAGAGGAGCTTGCTTGACTTGCTTGCATAGCTAAAGGCTTCTTGGTCTCACGTCGTCGTCTTCTTCTTCTTCTTCTTCTTCTTCTTCTTCTTCTTCTTCTTCTTCTTCTTCTTCTTCTTCTTCTTCTTCTTCTGAGAGAGAGGCACAGCTGAGAAGAGACCTTTTCCTGGTGTTCCTATTGGCCCGGGTCACTCCCACTGGCTCCTGCAGATTTGACTGAAGCTGGGCTGTTCCTGCTAGGTCGTGCCACCTTAAGAGCTCGCCCTGGTGACATGGGTGCAGGAGTGCTGGCAGGCTGACCAACTTAGCCACCATCCAGGCCCAGATCCAGTGCTGTGAGTTGGCCCACCCCAACATCCACCCTATCTATGAACTGCTGGAGCCTGTGGAGGGGCTGGTCCTGCAGATCCAAAGCTGAGGGATCTCCATGACACAGGGTAACAGCAGGATGTCCAAGAGGAGTCCCAGTGAGAATCCAGTAGCAGAAGCCAGATGCCTCGAACCATTACAATAAACATTTAGAAGATATTTAGGACCAAAGGGCACACTGTGACACACTGCAGCTTCCACTATGAGATTTTGGTTTTTTATTATTATTATTATTTATTTATTTATTTTGGTTTTTTGAGACAAGGTTTCTCTGTGTGGCCCTGGCTGTCCTGGAACTCACTTTGTAGACCAGGCTGGCCTCGAACTCAGAAATCCGACTGCCTCTGCCTCCCGAGTGCTGGGTTATTTTTATTTTTTTTAATTTTCTTTTCAGGAGAGGTTTGCAAGGGCAGAAGGTATATATGGGGGGACAGAAGATGAATTGGGCGGTTACCAGCACCGACTGCTCTTCCAGAGGTCCTGAGTTCAATTCCCAGCAACCACATAGTGGTTCACAACCATCTGTAATGGGATATGATGCCCTTTTCTGGTGTGTCTGAAGACAGCAACAGTGTACTGATATAAATAAAAATAAATAAAATCTTGGGTGTGGTGGCTCACGCCTTTAATCCCAGCACTTGAGAGGCAGAGGCAGGTGGATTTCTGAGTTTGAGGCCAGCTTGGTCTACAGAGTGAGTTTCAGGACAACCAGGACTACACAGAGAAACCCTGTCTGGAAACAAATGGGAAAAAAAAAATCCCAGAACTCAGGAGGCAGAGGCAGGTGGATATTTGAGTTTGAGGCTAGCCTGGTCTACAGAGGGCATTCTAGAACAGCCAGGGATATATGGAGAAACCCTGTCTCAGAAAAAAAAGAAAAAGAAAGAAGGAAGGGAGGGAGGGAG
>NC_034599.1:60538827-60545212 GCF_900095145.1 Mus pahari | reverse complement strand
AGGGAGGGAGGGAGGAAGAAGGAAGGAAGGAAGGAAGGAAGGAAGGAAGAGAGGGAGGGAGGGAGGGAGGGAAGGAAGGACTTTCATCCCTCCTCTACTTAGGCATCGAGACTGGCTGAATCTCCTTCAGTGGACCCAGGGCATTGAGCCCATTGGGGCTCACACACTTGTGAAGCGCTTAGGCCCTAGAAGGCGATATGATCTGTAAAAGATCCAGGATGTCACCTTTTGAACACTGGAAAAGGTATGTCAGTCATTCAAGGACCCTAGGGGTTTGGAAATGCAGAGATGGGGGAAGGGGTGCTGCCTGGGGGGAAAGAATACCAAGAGCAAAAGGGGAAAAGAAGGGATTCAGGAAGCCTAGGGCAGAGATACAGGCAAGAGAAATGGTGATCTGCAGGGCCACAAGAAGATATAAAGACAAACGTGGGTGGTGCGTCAGTGGGCTTTAAATGGTGTGTATCCCAAGCAAAGAAACCTGTCAGGGCAGGGAGGAACATTAATCCCTGTGTTCACTAGAGGTGTTGTCCTTGGCAGGTGTCAGTGAGATCAGTCAGTGGTCAGTCCTCCTGCAGACTCCCCCACTTTCCCTGCTGGCCACTCCGGTTGTGTTCCTTCACCCAGGGGCGAGATATGCATGCACCCCTCCTGCATCCAGAATCCTAGGCTTCCCACCTGGACCCCAGCTAGGACCACACTGCAGCATTCTGGGAGGGCCTCCCTCCAGGATTTGAGCCAATCCCGAGAACCAAATGAAATGCTGAAAGGGGTGGACTCAGATCTTCCCAAGATCTGGACGAGAGATCCACATCTGCACCTCCCCACTCCTGCTCTGCTCCACCCCATCCTCTGAGAGGTTAGTGCCCCACCCCCTTTTCCTAAGTTCTGGCCTGGCCTGCCTGCTTCACAAGGAGCGAATGTTATTGAAAAGATCAGGAGATTTGCCTTAAATAGGCATGGAGTGTTGTGCCAGGGCCGAGGGTGAGTGGTGGGAGGAGGCAGCTCTGGTGGAGGAGAGCGCAGAGGATAAGAGCTTCTCCAGGGCTGTGAACAGCCTTTTTATACCGAGCACAGTCCCACAGTTCCAGCTGATGGCATGATCTTTAAACCCCAGGGGTGGAAAAAAGTATAGAGGGCAAAGCAGACAGTGCTGTGACTCCCTGACACCGGTTCCTAGAGCTTTATACTCCTGCGCTTGGGCTGCCTGCCCCGGCTCGTAACTGGATGCTTGCCTTACTCTGAATCTCCCCAGGTGAGCTGGTACTCTGCTATCTGAACCCAACACCAGTGAGGAAAAAGGTGAAGGGCCACCGTGGGGATGTGGCAGACATCTGCCGCGATGCTGAGAGGCAAAGGGAGGGAGCTGAGGCCAAGGGGCTGAGGAGCGGAAAGGTGGGCTGGTCTGTACAGCTGCACATGCGCAGCTAGCCCCTGGAACTCATTCACCGTGCCCTCCACTGCTCCCATCTGGGCTTACTGAGACTCCAGAATGCACTAATGGGAATCGTGACTGGGTATGGTGACATACACTGTTGATCCGAGCACTTGGGAGGCGGAAGCAGGTAGATATCAGAAGCAGGCTTAAGGCCAGCCTGGTCTACATAGTAAATTGTAGACCAACCAGGGAGATGTAGCAAGACCCAATCCAATAAACAAAGGAAGAAAGAAATGGGAGTGTTGCTGGCACGGTGTCCTAGCAAACACCTGAGACAGAAAAATCGCATCTTACCTATGGAATTTAAGGGACAACACAAGGGGACAAGAAAATATTCTGTATTAGGTCCTTTTTGTGGGTGCCCATCGTGGCTCTGCCATTTATAGCCTTGTCCCTTTGGACCATTCAGCCTCAAGCTATAAACTAGGTCAGGGGCTGGTGAGATGGCTCAGTGGGTAAGAGCACCCGACTGCTCTCCCGAAGGTCCGGAGTTCAAATCCCAGCAACCACATGGTGGCTCATAACCATCCATAACACGATCTGATGCCCTCTTCTGGAGTGTCTGAAGACAGCTACAGTGTACTTACATATAATAAATAAATAAATCTTTAAAAAAAAACTAGGTCAGAGTCTCTACTAAGTGGTGTTCTGGTGGGAAGGTGGCCAGAGGAAAGGGGGAACTTTAATATATAGGATCTCCTATTTGTTGGGGGAACAAGGGAGACTTGCTTCCCTCCACCCACAGTGGGTGGGCACCACCTGGCCCTACTGGAGGCAGGTGGGAGGGAAGGAAGGCTTTGTGGAGGAAGGCCTTCCTTTTTACTTCTGTTAATTCCTTTTGTCATTCCAAGGCCACCTGAGCGGTGTTTGAGGGGGGAAACTTAGGTATAAGAGGTAAGAAGCAATCCCTTTATGTAATAAGGCCAATAAGAACCAATCTGGGGGTTTGCCTCTTGCTGGTCCCAGTCTGACCCTCCCCCTCAGCCTTTCAAGGCTGGCCTTGAACTTCCTGAGACTGACTCTGCTTCCAAAATGCTAAAGTTAAAGGCTTTGCACTCTAAGGGCTGTGTCTCCAGGCCCACTCGTTCTGATTCTGTTGACTGGCTGATCAACAGATGATCAAAACAAGGTTCAGAAGATTTAAGCTGAACCTCTAAAGTCACAGTTGAAAAAAAGGAAGAGCCAGTGCTTAAACACAGGAGTCAGCCTTTGTGAACCCTGTAACCAGGGCTCGTGTTAGACCCAGTTACCAAACACAGCCTTGACCAAGGCACCTAGCTGCTCATATACATCGTGGCGCTTTCTCCATAAAGTAGAAACAGTTGTCCCACCCTCCTCTCAGAAAAAGAACAAGGGGGTGGGGTGCTAAAGAGTCCCAAACATGCTGGGCGTGGTGGCTCACGCCTTTAATCCCAGCACCCGGGAGGCAGAGGAAAGCGGATTTAAAAAAAAAAAAAAAGATTTATTTATTTATTATATTTAAGTACACTGTAGCTGTCTTCAGACACTCCAGAAGAGGGAGTAAGATCTTGTTATGGATGGTTGTGAGCAACCATGTGGCTGCTGGGATTTGAACTCCGGACCTTCGGAAGAGCAGTCAGGTGCTCTTACCTACTGAGCCATCTCACCAGCCCGGAAAGCAGATTTTTGAGGCCAGCCTGGTCTACAAAGTGAGTTCCAGGACAGCCAGGGCTATACAGAGAAACCCTGTCTCGAAAAAAAAAAAAAAAAAAGTAGAAGAAGCCTAAACATGAGCTCCTGTGCACACACCCAGTGGAGGCTTCTGAATAACAGCAAAACCCCTTCTAGCTCAGCTCCCAGCTCAGTCCCCAGCTCCTGAGGTGAGGGTGTGCCCCACTCAGGCTGGAGGCTTCGGGGACAAAGGATCTGCAGGCTCCAGAGAAATGTTGGATGATTCCTTGCTGCCCTCTAGTGGTATAAGTGCTTAGAGTAGCCAGTAGGAATGGATAAGATATACAGGGGTCTTACAAGGCATAGCATCCTAAATAGATGACCACCCCACCCAGGCAGGAGATGGGATTATACTCTCATAGTCCATGAAATGTTCAGAGTGTCTCCTTTATTTCTTTATTGATTGATTGGCATTGGTATTTTATGTTATTCTATTTTATTTTTGAGATACGTTTCTCTGTAACTGCCCTGGCTGTCCTGAAACTTGCTCTGTACAGAGGCTGGTCTAGAACTCCCAGAGATCCACCTGGCTCTGCCTCCTGAGTGCTGAGATTAAAGGTGTGCATCACCAGCGTCTGGTCATTTTTTGTTGTTTGGGTTTTTGTTGTTTTGGTTTTATTTTTTGTGACTGGGTTTCTCTGTATAGCCCTATCTACCCTGGAACTTACTCTGTAGACCAGGCTAACCCCAAACTCAGAGATCCATCTGCCTCTGCCTCCCAAGTGCTAGGATTAAAGCCATGCCTGGCTAGAGTGTCCACTTTTTTCTTTAAAGTGACCATGTTTTTTTTTTGTTTGTTTGTTTTGTTTTTTTTAAGGATTTGTTTATTTTATGTATATTAGTATACTGTCGCTGTCTTCAGACACACCAGAAAATGGCATTGGATCCCCATCACAGATGGTTGTGGGCCACCATATGGTTGCTAAGAATTGAACTCAGGACCTCTGGAAGAGCATTCAGTGCTCTTAACCACTGAGTCCTCTCTCCAGCCCGAGTATCCACTTTTTAAAATGGTTGTGCTGAGAGCTGTGGAAATACAAAACACCTCAGCCAGGTCTCTTGGGACCAGATCAGCCTCATCCCGAGGCGATTTATTAAACTGTTAGCCACTTCAGATGCAGATCCCAGGGGTCACCTAGGCAAGGGAGCAAGTAGCCAAAAGTGGGGCTCCCTGTCTGCCAGAGGCACTTTTGAGAAGTGTCAGGCACTGTGGCAAGCCTGCCTGCTTCCTGACTGACTCACCTGGTGAGTTTTCATGCCACCCTCTTAAGGACAGGCCTGCTTGAAAGCAGACCGTCACCCGGCCAGGCATGTAGCTTAGCTGGCGTTCCGGAGTCCCAGTGCTCCATCCCAGGCTGCATAAGCTCAGCATGGTGATGTACCCTGTAATTCCACCACTCCAGAGAAGAATGCAGAAGAATCAGAAGTTCAGGGGTGTGGAGGGGGGCGGGGGGAGGAAGATGGGGTAGAGAGATGGCTCAGTGGTTAGGAGCACTGACTGCTCTTCCACAGGTCCGGAGTTCCATTCCCAGCAACCACATGGTGGCTCACAACCATCTGCAATGGGATCCGATGCCCTCTTCTGGTGTGTCTGAAGATAGCACATTGTACTCACATATGTAAAATAAACAAATCTTTAAAAAATAATTTTCTCTCATCTACCTGCCATTGTGCAGCCCTCCTATCGGAAAGTGGGACTGGGAAATCCACCAATAGGATGGAGACAGGTAGGAGAGGTGCCCCCTAGAGGCAGCAGCATTCTTTAGCACTGTAGGCCCGGACTGCATCCTCTCTTTCCTTCATCCCCTACTGTTGCCTGCCCCACTCCATAGTCTACAGACACTTTGTGCTGCTGAGAGGCCTGTGCTCCACCGCTATCCTGAGAGACTATCCTGATAAAGTAAACAGTCCTGTGGTTGAGGACAGCCCAGTGTGTGTGCTCAGACTCAGGAATAGACCATTCTGCCTAGAGAGCCTGAGTGGGAAAGAGTGCTTGAGCCAAGGCTGGAGGGGCTAATCTGGACTGTTCAGTCTAGAAACAAATCCAGGCCAGAGAGGGCGTCCAGAACACAGGCTCCCCCTGCTGGGCTCCCCGCCAGCTCTGCTTCTAGTCCTGGCTCCAATGTTCCCTCCTCAGAGCCCCTCTCCGTGACCATCTGTGATAACAACTCTTGGTTTTCAACTTGACTCCATCAGGAATTAAGTAAAACCCAAGTGGCTGGGTACACCTGTGACATTTTTTTTTTCTTTTTTAAATTTGATTATTTGAAGTGGGAGACTCACTTTTAACCTGGATCTTTTAAGGTAGTAAGATCCACATTTAATCTGGGCCATACCTCCTGCTGGCGGCCTTTATAAAGGATAAAGAAGGAAACTTCTTTGTCTGCTTGTCTGCGTTCTTTCGGACAAGTCCATGCCTTCACTGGCATTAGAGTCTGCTTCTTCAAGATTCTAGCATATTCTGAAAGGCTGTTGAGACCTGCAACTCATACACCGAACAACTACGGGATTATTGGGTCTTCTATTGGTAGACAGCCATTGTTGGACTAGCTGAACCACAGCCTGTAAGCCAGTCTAATAAATACTCTTTATACATATACACATACACATACACACACAGACACACATACACATACAAATACAGTCTATCAGTTCTTATCCTCTAGAGGGCCCTTAACTCCTTTTCTGGTTATGTAACATTGTCATAGTTTCTAGGACATAGTCTTCCAATTTGTCCCATTTGTAGTAGATCTCCTTCAGTACCCTGAGGTGGGCTATGTAAGCCTTGTGTACTATGGGATCTACAGTGCAGAGCCCAGCACCTAACACATGAGGGATGACTGATCAATATTTATGGGATGGACAGGTAGTTCCCGTCATCACCGGGTAAGAGGAACACTGGGGATATGTTTGCCTTTGTGTTCCTTTTGCTTGCTCTCCTCCTTTCCCCATTCTAAATCAGTCCCCACTCACACCACTCCTTTGTTTAAAATCCTGAAGCTGCCCAAGGCTTAGCTGGATTTGCTTTCTAGGCCCACATCCTTGAGATGATGCCATTGGGAGGAGGCAGAAAGGAAGGTCCTCAAGATTGGGGAGAGAGTCTCCTGGGAGCATCCAGGAAACTGACACGGTTACTGGGGTGTGAGTCACCTAGATAGGCTCTTCCTTCTCCCTCTACACCGTAGATAGATCGTTTGTGTGTGTGTGTGTGTGTGTGTGTGTGTGTGTGTGTGTGAGAGAGAGAGAGAGAGAGAGAGA
>NC_034599.1:60534038-60538627 GCF_900095145.1 Mus pahari | reverse complement strand
CCTGGAACTCACTTTGTAGACCAGGCTGGCCTCGAACTCAGAAATCTGCCTGCCTCTGCCTCCCAAGTGCTGGGATTAAAGGCGTGTGCCACCACACCTGGCCAGTGTAGACAGTCTTGAATCCTGACAAAGCTGAGGTTTCACTAGAGCCCCCAGAGATATACAGTCCAGGATAGATCAAATCAGATGCTGCCATAAAGAACTGCTACGTTTGTTTCTGCATCGCTGCCTCAGGGACAACAATATCTGCAGGTCCCTCAGGGAGCACACCTGCCTTTGTTGTCCAGGCCTTCGGGGAGCAGCTTTACCACAAGGTTGCTTGAGGAGAGGACCTTCGGGCACCCAGGTGGTCTAGGCAGATGTCTTCTCCTGGTGTGACTTCCAGGAAGCAAGGAAACGTCTCTTCAGGGGTGAGGGGTATAGCTCTGTGGATAAGAATGTGTACTGCCTGTTGTAAGATATTTGATCACACCGTGAACCCCGAGACTGTGTTATTTACTGGAAAAAAGATGGTTTTTAATTGTAGTGTAGCACATACATTTAATCCAACAACTTTCTACTCGAATATTGTAAACAGGATTAAATAAATTCAACCACAGGTCAGGAGGCAGAGCAAGCAACCGGCTGACAGGAAGTCGACATAGGATTATTAAGAAAAAAAAACCATAGAGAGTAAGAGGGCATCAGGAAGATGGATAGAGAGGCTAGAGAGACACAGGAAGTAGAAGGGAGGGACATTCCGTTTGAAGGAGGTTGAGACAGTGTGAGGGAGGAGGTTCCTGGCTGGGAGAGGAAGATCTTCTGGGTGCTTTCTCTGCCTCTCTGAGCTCCAGGCTTCCATCCCAGCGTTTGGCTCCTGAGTCCTCATTGGTAGAAATCAAATGATTGAGATTAAAAAATAAAAATAAAAAAAAGCATTTGGCACACAATGTGGTACCTACCCCAAACCCTTTGTGACCAGGATGTGGCACAAAGGGGTCTGTGCCTTCTGACACTGTGGGAATCCCCTCAGTTGACTAAACAGCTCACCCCTCCCCCAGAGAGGCACCCATTAAACTGTAGGGACCAACGGAATGGTTGCAAGTTTTGGCTGACGCGTGGCTTACTGATGCTTCATCAACCACTAATAGGAAATGGCAGACTATAGACCCAGAGAATGGTATGGCCAATACTGAGGAAGGAGCCACAAAATCGGCACAGCAGTATCGACTGTAAGACGAACAACCAGGAAAGCGAGAGGAAAACGCTCTATCTTCAGTTGTGCAGTGGTACAGCTGCGCGGCCATCAAAACAGAAAACCACTGACTGGCAGATAACTGGCGAAGGTACCTGAGCCTGGGAGGCGTGAATGAATGGAAGTGACCATACCTAACAACACTTAGAAAAGACATCGTGTTTAATTAAGACTAGAATATTAAAATTTGCCTTGGAATGAATTCAGAATAAATCAGCTTGGATGATAAATACAAATTCGAAAAACTTGGAAGTTTAACCCTAACTCTAAAATAAAGGGAAATTCTCTCCTAAGCTACGTGTCTCTACCCTCTCAAACATGGATCAGGTCGAGCCAAGTTGGCAGTTTGTAAAGGACTCAATTCGGCTGGTTAAAAGATGCACCAAACTGGACAAAAGAGAATTCCAGAAGCTCGCCATGGCCATAGCAATAGGATTTGCGATCATGGGATTCATTGGCTTCTTCATGAAACTGATCCATATCCCCATTAATAACATTACTGTGGGTGGCTGAGTCCTTTCTCATCACGGGACGAGTGAACCAGTGAGGGGTGACACGCTCAGGAAGTGAAGCGTTGCCTGGATGCTTTGTGGTTCTTGTTTCTTTCTTCTTCCTTCCTATGAGGTTTTCTATTTCTCAATTAAAATAATTTCAAAATAAACCCGTTTTCCATAACAGAAAAAAAGAATAAGGGGAAATGGAGAACCAGGACAACCCTATGAGAATAACTGATCTAAGGAGCCCGTAGCCAGGTGGTGGTTCACACTTTTAATCCTAACACTTGGGAGGCAGAGGCAGGGACATAAGAATTACAGTGATTTAAATTTAAAAGCCGCTTGCAAAAGGCAGAGTGAAATTCAAGGTGAATGTTCTTTGTGATCTAAAAATAAATACACTTAAACCTTGAACTTATGTATAAAGGGAAAGGGGAATACAGGTGTATTTACCCACACATACTAAGATCTATTTCGTTTCGAATTTTCAAAATAATTTTTAAAATTTCAGTTTAAAGATAATACTTTTTCTATTGCCAAACAAAACAAAAAACAAAACAAAACAAAACAAAACATTTTGCCCTAGGAAAGCTATAAGCTGCCAAGAAATAACCCCTGAGAGTTAGGGTGGGAGCAGGGTTTGGCTTTTATCTTTCCAGGAGAATAAAAGCATCTAAGTATGGAATCTTGAGACCGCTGGACAAATAAAACATCGGAAAAAAAAGAGAAAATGTCCCAAGAAAAAGGGTAAATTGGTCACGTGGTATCACGCACTTCCAGCTGACTGGTCTGCAATCACAGCTCGGAGCCCCAGACCAGCACCGGCAACAATGCCACTATCTTGCCCGAGTAGCTGCCCCTTCCCACTAGACAACCACCGAGGACAGTGTTGGTGGTGGGGTGTGGGGACGAAGCCGGGGTGGGGGCAGGGCTGCCTCCCCCCCACCCTCCCTCCGTAGGCATTCCTTTCTTTTTTCCTATCTTGCAGCTGGCCCATGGCAGTTTCCCAAATGCTTGTCTCTGCTGCCCTCTACAGACACAAGTGGCAAATGAGCTTTATGTGGTTTCAATTCAATTAAACACTAAAGCTGGCTTTGGGGTTGAAGCATGGCTCCCTATTCTCTAGCCCATTCATGCTTGTTAAAGGAAAATCCAAAATCTCTGCTTCATATCAGAAGAGCCACCCGGACAGAAGAAAACAAGAAATAAGGGACTTACTACTCTATTGCCACTAATCTCTCTCTCTCTCTCTCTCTCTCTCTCTCTCTCTCTCTCTCTCTTTAAAGATGTATTTATTATTATTTTTTTAAATATTATTTATTATATGTAAATATACTGAAGCTGTCTCCCAACACACCAGAAGAGGACGTCAGATATCATTACAGATGGATCTGAGCCACCATTTGGTTGCTGGTACTTGAACTCAGGACCTTCAGAAGAGCAGTCAGTGCTCTTAACCACTGAGCCATCTCTCCAGCCCCCAGATTTATTTATTATTATAAATAGGTACACTGTAGCTGTCTTCAGACACACCAGAAGAGGGTGTCAGATCTCGTTATGGATGGTTGTGAGCCACCATGTGGTTGCTGGGATTTGAACTCAGGACCTTTGGAAGAACAGTCAGTGCTCTTAATCACTGAGCCATCTCTCCAGTCCACCACCAATCTCTTAATCTTTTGGTTTTCATTTGACTCTCTAAAACTTTCCTTAAAGTATAAATATTATCTCAAAATCTATGAGATTATTATGTTATCTATAAATTTTCTGTCATCACACAGAGTACTAATTCTAGAAGTAATCTCCATCAAGCTCCCTGTGCATATTTCAGGTTTGAGTCTGAAGCAAATAACTAGGAACCAAGTTTGTGTACCTCGGATGTACTTGATAGACTATGGTACTCAAACCTTTTAGAGGTCTGCTGAATATACCATTTAAAATGTTTAGGTTTTCTACCATTCCTAACAGTAACCTTTGAGGTCTCTGAGAGGATGGGGCCCTGCAATGACTAACCCACCTGGATAGTGGGAACACTAACCACTGGATAGAACTGCCCCATGCCTCCTCTACCACCAGGCTCTGCACAAACAGTGGACACCTTTGGGTTGACTGCTGTGTTCTACCTAGCCAGGTTAGCCACTAAGCTGATAAACACCACCCAAACATCAGCTTTGAACTACAAACTGCTCAGGACATTCAAATTGCTGAGTTCATATGAGACTGACACGAACATTGTACAGAATTCAGAACTCAAAAATCTTTTGACTGGAGCCGGGCGTTGGTGGCGCACGCCTTTAATCCCAGCACTTGGGAGGCAGAGGCAGGTAGATTTCTGAGTTCGAGGCCTGTCTGGTCTACAAAGTGAGTTCCAGGGCAATACAGAGAAACCCTGTCTCGAAAAACCAAAATAAATAAATAAATAAATAAACAAATAAATAAATAAAAATCTTTTGACTGCCAAATACAACCAAGCTGGACATCATGGAGAGCTTGGCAGAAATAGCTTCATTACTGTAAATATTTTTACTATATTAGAGTTAAAATCTTTCCTCTTCGTTTAGACAAATGGGTGGAGATGTTGCAGGATAATTGATCACAGTGTGAACCCTGAGATTGTGTTGTTTACTGGAAAAATCTGTTTCTAGTTGTAGTGTGGCTCAGCCTTAGCACACACCTTGAATCCAAGAGCTTTCTGTTTGAATATTGTAAACAGGATTAAATAAAGTCGACCTTAGATCAAAAGGCAGAGCAAGCAACCAGCAGACAGAAGGTGAACAAAAGATTATTAAGGAAAAAAACCGTACCGAGTAAGAGAGAGTCAGGATGAATACAGACACACACAGGAAGTAGAAGGGAGGGACATT
>NC_034599.1:60522865-60533977 GCF_900095145.1 Mus pahari | reverse complement strand
TTATATATATATATAGTAGCTGTCTTCAGACACACTAGAAGAGGGCATCCGATTTCATTACAGAAAGTTGTGAGCCACCATGTGGTTGCTGGGATTTGAACTCAGATCCTCTGGAAGAGCAGTCAGTGCTCTTAACCGCTGAGCCATCTCTCCAGTCTCTGAAGGAGGTTTTTTTGAAACAGTGTGTGAGAGGGCATTCCTGGTGAGACTAAGGAGGAAGGTCAGTTGGGTGTTTTTTCTGCCTCTCTGGGCTAGCATGCTTTTGCTCCAGCATCTAGCTCCCAAACAATTGAGATACTGTAAAATAACAACAACAACAAAAGCCCATTTGCTATTGGTAAGGACCTGAGTTTCATTTCCAGCACCCAGGTCAGGTGCCTCACAGCCACCTGTAACTCCCGTTTCGGGGGGATCTGACACCTCAGGCCTTACTGGCACCCTGGAGCTGGAGTTACAGGTGGCTAGATCTATAACCTGCTTGCTATAGGTGCTGGGAACCAGACTGCAATCCTCTGCAGGAGCATTCTAGGCTCTTAACCAAGCCATCTCTCTAGCCCCTCCATTACGCTTTTTGATAAACTGAAGATAGGTGGTTGATGGCTCCTTCCCTATCAGAACATCCAAGCCAGAGTCCCAGGGTGAGCTGGAACTTAGAACTGCTCTAGAGTAAATTTGTCTTAACTTGTGGGTGACAGTTACTCTCCTGGTGGATCCATTGTTTGTCTCCGCCTTCAGAAAACTCCATTTTCCAAATGACAGTTGCTACAAAGAGAACCTCCTCACACCAGGTTGCCATGATCTGGGTCCTTGAGGTGGCTGAACAAGCACCTCTGTGTGCGCTCCCTCCGTGAGGGACAGAGACCAGGTAGGAGGCACAGTCACACACTTCACAGTTTTATTTGGCTTAAATAAATACAACGAATACAACGGAGAACATCCATCCCAGTATCCTAAACATGACCTCTCCCCTAAAAGTAGTACATTTTGCAGTGTCTGTTCGCAGTCGGGCTCAGAATGATGTTTACTTGGGGCTGTGCTAGGTTGAGCTCAGCTGTGAAGGTAATTAAACTTCTATCTTGGGCTTGTGTCTGGCCTGAATCCCCTCTAGGCTCCTGCCATAGTTTGGATGGTTCTCCTTATAGGTTTATGTGCTGGAAGCTTAGTCCCTAGTGTAGCAGTGTTAAGATGATGTAAGCCTTCAGAGATGGATTGCATGGGAGGTAACTAAATCAGGGGGGTCTTGTCCTCATGGATGGATTAATCCTGTTCCCCAGAATCACTATCTTCTGTTGCTTGTCTCACATGACCCTGCCTGCAAGTGTCCCCGCCATGTGGTGCCGGCTACCATCAAACCCCAGCAAAGTTGAGCCTAGGCTGGTTTCCATGTTCTTCATCTTCTAGAACTGTAAGCTTATAGTAATTAAAAATAAATAATTTGGGCTGGAGAGATGGCTCAGCAGTTAAGAGCGCCGACTGCTCTTCCGAAGGTCGTGAGTTCAAATCCCAGCAACCACGTGATGGCTCACACCATCCGTAATGAGATCTGATGCCCTCTTCTGGGATGTCTGAAGACAGGTACAGTGTACTTACATATAATACATAAATCTTTTTTAAAAAATCATTTTTTCATAAAGTATTCAGCCTTATATATTTTGTTATAATAATACAAAGAAAATTAAAACTGACCCTGGTAGCAAGATTGCTCATTGGGTGTAAGTGCCTGCCACCAAGCCCTGTGACCTGAATTTAACCCCCAGAACACACATGGGGAAGGAGAAAACCAACTTCCTCAAGTTGTTCTCTGATCTTCACATGAACACACAAGCACACAAAGTAAACACACGTACACACAAGCACACAAAGTAAACAAATGCGGTGTAATAAGACAGGCTGCTCCTGCTGCTGCTAAACGCAGCGCCTGCCCACACTGCCTCTCCAGTCTGCAAAGAACTCTGTGGCTGTGTGCTCCACCATTGGTAGAGAGCTTTGTCTTCTGGTAACCATCACCATTTCTAGCCTCGAACCCTGCAAGTCATTTCCCCAGGGAAATAGGTGGCACTGAGACAATGCTAGTTAAGTAGATGGGAAACTGTGTCCCTTATCCCTACCAGAGGCTGGATGAGGGAAGAAACCCAGGTCTCTTCCAGGTAATTCCTAGAGCCTCGACCCATGAACAAACTACACGCTTGTCTTCTCTTTCAGCTGAGGTCAGAGGTTTGGGGCCGTGTTCTCCAGGTCTGAGTTTGTTTCCTCATCGTCTTGGGACTCCTAGGTCAGAACCAGAAAGCCAGTCACAGGTTTGTGTCAATCCCCAGGGTCACAGCCTGAGGACCAACACCTCTTCCCTTCTGCCTCCACCCGAAAGGAGTCGGTAAAGATTCACACTACTAGGCCTCCTTCTCAGTCCGCCCACACCCGGGAGGTCCATCTTTAGGTGACTCCTTACCAGACTGAGGCCCCTGCTCTGCCACAGGGTGGCATAGAAATGCAGCACTCGGGAGTCACATCGAACCACTGTGGGGTCGAAATCCAGTACACGTAGACCCTGGAGGCTACGGGCCCGGGAGAGGGCCACATAGGCTTGACCACTGGCAAACACACGGCCCAGAGAGATCTCCACACAGTCCAGAGACATGCCCTGGGTGATAGAGGGACAGTTAAAGCCAACTTTGCCTGAAGTCTCTTACATTCAAATGACTTTCACGAATCCAACTACTGTGCCTGGGTGTTTTTTAAGATTTAGTTATTCACTATGTATACAGTGTTCTGCCTGCATGTATGCCTCCCAGGCCTGTAGAGGGCACCAGAGATGAGTATAGAAGGTTATGAACCACCATGTGGTTACTGGGAATTGAACTCAGGACCCCTGGAAGAGCAGTCAGTGCTCTTAACCTGAGCCATCTCTCCAGCCCCCATCCAGAGTCTTAAACATCTGAGAGCTTGAGGGACAGAGCTCAGACAATGGTCAAACAGGTACAGGGTTAAACTCTGCCTCTCCCCTAGCTGTGACGCCTCGGAAGCTTTCGCTCTCTCAGAGCCTTTGATTTCTGCCTGTGAATCACCAACTATTACCAGCTGTATCTACGCTTCAGATGGTTGTTAACCTGTTCTGGACATGGTCGGGAAATGACAGAGGAGGGTCTAGAAAGGGGAAGAGGAATGTGGAGGAGAAAGTACACTGGAGAAGAGTATAGGGCTGGAGGCGTGGCCCGACAGGGGGCGTGGCCTGGCTGGGAGCATGGGTGCCTACAGGCAGGGTTCAGATGGAACCTCAGTACCCACCTAAACCAGGCATTGTGTTGCAAACTTGTAATAACAGCTTCCGGGAGACAGAGGTAGGAAGATAGGCAGAGGTAGGTAGGCCAGCGTCCTCTACAGCTGCATAGCTCAGCATAGCCTGCCCACCCCTGCACCAGATAGTCACCTGGCTTTTGTGGATGGATATGGCCCAGGCCAGCTGTAGGGGAAGCTGTTGCCGGCTGATGTACTGTCCCCCAGTGACCTGTACTGTCCAGCGGTCAGTGCGGATGACCTCAGTGATGCCACACAGGAACCGTACCCGGGGGAGCCCTGAGGAAGGCATGGAGAAGTCCCACCTTTTAGCAAGCCTATGGTTTGTCCTGCTGTGAAATAAACATGACCCCTCCCTCCGCCATCACTTACCTCTCCCTTCGGACTCAAATCCAACTACTACCCCTCGGGCACCGTTCACCAGGCCCCGAGACACTGCCAAGTTCTTCACCAGCATGACCTGTGGAGGAGGAAGTGCAGGGATGGAGAGGGACCCTCCCTGGGCCTGACGCCTCTGGCAGTTCGGGTTCAGAGAGAGGGTGAGGGCTTCTTAGCACAAGCACCACTGTGGTAACTGTGACCTCTGTGACAAGCTACCTTATTTTCCTGGAAGTATCTCGGCCTTATCTTGTGTCAAAGGGGCTTAGTAGTCATCAAGTTGCCCAGAAAGAAGGTGGTAAGACCAGGAGGGTAACCTGCATCACAGGACTTTGAAAAGAGTTAGACCTAGCTGGGTTTGGTGGAGCACCGTTTTCTATTCCAGCACTCAGGAAGCAGAGGCAAGCGTATCTCCAGAGTTCAAGGCCACCCTAGTCAACATAAGAAGTCCCAGGCCAGCTGGGTCTACATAATTATCCTGCTTTTAAAAAGGGGAGTGGGGAACTAAGGGATTGTGCCTGCCTAGAAGACCACAAAATCTGAGGAATGACACTAGCATCCGCCACACCTCTTTCAACCACAATGCTTGCATTTCCCACATGTGCCCAATAGACTCTGAGGAAAATCTACCATTCCTGGCCATTCCCACAGAGGAGGAGTCAGAGCTGCCCATCTATAAGGTATACTACTATAGGGGTAGGTGGTATACCTCATATCATGGGGGATGTTACCACGGGGAGACATTTCACCTAAGAACTGAGCTTCAGTAAGGAAGAGACTTGTCTAGAGTGGTGTTGCTTGACCGGGCTCTCGATGCAGAAAGGCCGAAGACAGGAAAGGGGGCGGGGGAGTGGTCACAGTAGGTCTCAACTATCAAGGGGCCTTGGTTGAGTGTTGATAATTGGGGATCCCTCCCCCTGTTTCCCACTCACCTGAGCCCCCAGCTTTAACTGAAGGACACGGCTAACAGGGCACTGAGCATCCAGGGTCCGGCTTAGCTCAGGGTCACTGTCTATAGCCTCAAAGCTGTGTACATCACCTGGAAAAGCGAGAGTTGGAAAACAAGGTCTATATTGACTTGTGGCTCAGCTTCCTCAAATGTATTAGATCAAGATGGTTGTGGGGGAAGGACTGGGGACAGCTCAGGCCTAGCCAGGGCCTGGGAATCAGCTCACCACAACTTTTGGGTTATAGTTTCATCTGTAAATGTACATAGAGCTTGGGCCCAGTTTGCCAGGGATGGGGGTGGAGGGGATATCACACCTGTTCGATGGCCCCTCCTGGCCCAAGCCTTCTATTTACCTGGCAGTGCCTTCAGCCGCTTCTCGTTGGTCAGGGCCACATCATCCTGATGGGTACATAGTCTCGTGGCTACAATTCCATCTCGTCCCACCTTATGGGCAGCTGTGGCCCTGAGCTGGCGGGTCACTTCGTCTGAACATCTGTGGGGGCTGCAGTGTCAGACCAGAGATCCCCTGGACACCAGAAAAGGTGGGGACAGTATGGCCTGCTGCACAGGCCAAGTCTCGGGACCCAAAAGGGGCAATAAGACTTTGCCCTACCCGAATAAGCTTTGCTGCTACCTGACCCACAGCCAGCCTATTTGTCCCTCAGATATGGACAGTGAACATGGGGATAAGGATGCTGGACTCTGAACACAGGTGGACCTACTACTGTATCTGCCCCGAGGAACTGGCCACCCCTGAACCCAGTGTTCCTGAAGAAGCAGGATATCATGAGCGACCTTGGGCCAGAGGTTTGTAGGCCTGGAATAGGATGCTGGTGTTGGTTGATACACGGGAATACTGGCTATCCTGTCATCAGATCAGCCTCTAGGGTATAGTCTTCTAGTCACTTGCCTACTGCTTTGGCTGAAATAACTAGCTTGAGTATTTTTTTCTTTGTCTTGTGTGTATGTGTGTGTGTGTGTGTTTCTACAAGCTCGAAGTCAATGCTGAGTCTTCCTTAGTTACTCTTAGCCATTGTTTATTTGTTTGTTTTTGTTTTTCCAGACAGGTTCTCACTATGTAGCCCTGGCTGTCCTGGAACTCACTACATGACCAGTTGGCCTTGAATTCACAGCATTTGCTTCTGCCTCCAGAGTGCTGATTTAAAAGCATGTGCCATACACCTGGCACTTTTTACCTTTTTTAAATTTCTTTGTTTGTTTTTTGAGACAGGGTCTCTTACTGAACCTGGAGCTTAGTTACCAGGCCAGCAAACTGAAGAGTTCTCCTGTTTTGACCTCCCTAGCACAGGAATTTACAGGCATCTGCTGTCAACCTCAACTTTTTACACAGGCACTGGGGAATCCAAACTCAGGTCCTCATGCTTGTGTAACAAGCACTTTCCCGCCTGAACGGTCTCTCCAGCCAGCTAGCCTGTGTTTCTATGTGAGGTATGGTATAAGGAGTAGGTTTGCTGTTGGATTTTTTTTTTTTTTTTTTTGAGATAGAGTCTTCCTAAACAGCCCAGGGTGGCCTCAAACTCACTCTTCTCCACCTCAGCCTCTTGAGTCCTGTGGCTGCAGTTGTGTGCCACAATGCCCAATGCCATGGCATTGATTGATTGATTGATTGATTGACTGATTGATTGATTGATGTTATAACATTTTTGGCTACATTCTATCCTAAGTTGTCCCAAACCTTGTTTTCCTGTACAGCCTGCTCAATCCTGAGGACAAGCATCTCTCCCTCTTCCCTGGACTAGGTGTGGTCACCAAAAGCCTCTGAGTCCTAGGCCTGAGGAGGTAGGGGCAAAGGATCAGGGGCTCAAGGTCATCCAAATTCTCCACCAGCCTCGGCTACATGAGGCCTGCCACCCCCAAACATAATAATATAAACCCATGCACGCATCCTTATCCCGTGGCCCCCTTTCCTGTACTCACCTGCCTAACCTCACAGCCTGCAGTAGAGAGATGAAGGTCTGGTCTGCTTGCCTCCACACCTCAGTCAGCTCCAGAATCACTGGCACACACCTCCTCCAGCTCTTGGCCTGGTGGGGAAAGGACAGGGGTGAGTTAGGGATCAGAGGAGACTCCCTCACAAGCATAGGATCAGAATTGGGGTGTAAGTCCCCCCACACGCACAGGTCAGGGTTAGGGTGTGACCAGTACCTGAAAGCAGAACCGAGGCTGCTGGGAGCCTTTGGTCACTGGTGGCAACTGTAGGAAGTCCCCACAGAGGATGAGCTGGATCCCTCCAAATGGCTTCTTCTGTTGCCGGACAGCTCTGGATGGGAGCAGGGAGTGCTTTAGAGACAGATGCTGGGTGGGCAAACCCCTTGGGGAAATATCCAGACTCAGGCTTCAGTGACTGCCCTTGCCAGACCTACTGACCTGGCCACAGCTTCCAACTTGTCAAAGAAGTCTGCCTCCACCATGGAGATCTCGTCGATGACCAGACGTTGGCAGTTCAGCCAGCCCTGCCGCACACCTGGCCGATGGGCCAGGGCCACGCACTGGGCCAGGGGAGCCTGGCCTGAGCCGATGCCTATGAGTGACACTATTCAGTATGGACTGAAATCCCAGCCCCCCTCATCTCTCCGTCCTTTGCCACAGGTCTGGCCAGCTCTTAACCCAAGCCCAGGGGCTCACACTTACCTGCAAAGGCATGAAGGGTGGTGCCTCCAATGTGGCAGGCTGCCACCCCGGTGCTAGCAGTGGCCACAGTACCAGTAGGGGGCAAGGAACCCAGGATATGTTTCAGCAGGTAGGACTTTCCTGTCCCTGGGTAATAGGCAAAGTCAGAGTTGCCTGCCTGCCTGCCCCTTCCCGTCCCCCATGGCACCCTAGGGCCGCCTGCCACCTTATTCCTTCTCTATTACCTGCACTCCCAGTGAAGAAAATGCTCTGGCCTTTCAGAGCCATCCTCAGCACAGCGGCCTGCTCTTCAGAAAGCTTCCGTTTGGTGGAGGGCATGTGCAGCTTCTTCACAGGCAGGGGCCACCTTGGAGCTTCCTGGGAGGAACAGGGCTGTGTCAGAGCCTCCTGCCATGCTGCTTGGTCTGTACACACTGCAAAACAACCCTTTGCTTTGCTCTTGACTTCACTTGGAACTTTGAGCAGGCCTGGGTCATCTGAACTTAGTCCCGACAGATATTAGCCTCCATTTTTGGCTTTTCACCAGTTCAGTGTCAGGCATCTTAGATCAGTGACCACACCTGATCGAATCTAAAAGCTCCGTCAGATCCACCGGATGGTTTTCTCCTCAGGTGACTGGGCGATTGCCTGCCCCTGATCCCTTTCTGTTCTTTCCCAAAGTTCCTCTCTTCTGGGACTTAATACCCGTTCTTCCTTCTAAGTTTCCTTGCCTTGTCTTCCCCGCCGCTATTTCTTTGGATGTGGCCAGGATCCTAGTTTCCTGTTCTCAGCTTATCTAATCTTGGGACTTACTGGTGGGGAAGCATGGATGATTTACACCTCACCATCACCACACTCAAATGAGGTACGATGGGCATTTCAAATCACCAGCTGTCTCCTTAATGCTGCCAACTATCTTCCCCCAACCTTGGACCTCCAGGGTTTCTTCGATCCTCAATAATAGCTCGCCCACTCCCTTTCTGGTTCTCACCGTACTAGCCTGGGATTCCATTGGCCGCTTTTCCAGCGCAGAATCTGGAGCCTTGGTCGCTGCAGCACGCCGCAGTTCCTCTGGCTGCACTGGACTGATGTTGACAAAGTCTCGGGGCCGCGGGCCGAGCAATTGTGCGCGGGCAGAGGCGGGTCCCGGCCCAGGGGCGACCGCCAGCTTCAGGCTCAGCGTGCGCAGGAAGCGGCGCAAGCGCTCCGGGGGGCAGTCGGAGAGCAGCAGTTGCACTGAGCCAGCTCCAGGAACGCCATCGGCGGGGAGCCGCAACGTGCTGCGCCCAGTCGCAGCGAAGCGGGTGAAGAGGCGCACGGCGCGTAGCGGGAAACAGCGTGGCCGCCCCGTGGGTCCCGGTGCCTGCAGTCGCAGCATTAACTCACGGCGTTCGTTTCGACCTAGGCTCAGCTCTGCGGCGCGCAGGGCCTGGCGCTTGCGAGGTTGCCCTCCAGGACTCAGCTCTTCTACAGCTACCCGGCACCGGAGCTCCGCGTCGTCACATTCATCGGTCGCCGCCTCTGTGCTAGAAGGCATCTCTAATGCCTCTGAAGGCGTGGAGAGACCGGAGCGCATAAGTCACAAAAAATCGAGGTGTAATAGGTGGTATGGCTGCCGTAAAATCCTGTCTAGACCTCTTAGGGTCAACAGGTTGTCACTGGTAACAGTAGATGCCACCAAGATATTCCAAGAGCGAGGAGAAACGTCCTCTGCTGCAGTTCTCAGAGAGCTGGAAGGTGGGGTCATATGCACTTAGGATTGGCGAGCGATTGTCCTGCAATGTCCACGTTAGAAAGGTGTTCCTGCTCAGAAAAGAAGTTTGTTGAAGAGACCCACCCAGGCTAACAGGGGACTCATCAGGGACTTCTACCCAGGAAGCCGAGCAATGATCACACGTTGGGCGATGGGAAAGAGACTGGCTGGAAGTGCAAACAGGCTGAGACAGGCACACCCCCGTCACAAACCAATTAGTAGGTATCAGGGTCAGTGTGGTTCCAGTGCTTTGGAAAGGGTGAATGATTAGGGAATGTATGAAACCTCCAGGCCCAGGAATCCATTGTCCCTCCGTCTGACCCACGAATCTGTACCTCTCCCAGCGAGGATCACTTAAATAATCACGTTCTTTGCTTCCCACCTCAAGGATCCGATAGACTCGTTGCTTTCAGATGAAAAAGCAGATCTGAACCGGTCGGCAGCAAAGCTTCAGCCGGAAGAACATTCAAATACTAAGAATAGAAAAACCACCCTATCACCGGCTTGGTCTTTAAATTCTCTAGCCAATCAGGGGCGGGGGCGTGTCTACGGGCGGGCATTCCTTGGTCTTTCCAACTCTCTGAGGACTCTGATTGTACAGTTAACCAGAACCAGGCTTTTTGTGTTGGGCTTGCGTGCATTTTAGAGTTCCACGAGTGGGCGTGGTGGGGTAGGGATGGGGCTTCGGCTCCGCGGCGCGTGGTGTATTGTCACCCAAGACGGTCTGAAGATTTGAGAACCCTTCTATTTTCGCTGTCTGCTTTTCTCTCTACCACCACCGCATGACTGTGCTTGGCTTTGGGGAGAATCTACCTAGTCCTTTGCACACCCTGTTCCTACCCACAGAAACACTGGCTCCTGTTCAGGTCATTCCCTGGGCCAGCCAAGTCTGCCTCTCTGTTCGCTAATTCTTTGCCCTTCTCTGCCCCCTTGTCTCTTGTACCCTGCTAAGACTACGGATGTCCAGTGGTTATAAAGGAAGCCAGTGAGTCCTTGTTCTCAGGGAATTCTTACTCCTCTGGTTGCTTTGACTTCTCGGAGAATTTATCTTTTTCAGTTGGGCCTTGTTACATTGTGTAGGCTGGTCTTAAAAATTCCTGGCCTTTAGGGATCCTCCTTTAGCTCTCTAAATAGCTGTGACTATAGGCACTTGACAAGATCCAGTTTTGAAAACTTACTTTTAATTATTATTTTTCCTTCCCTGAAGTTTGAAATTACATAGCTGGAAGGGATCTTCTGGGTGGGTCCAGTCACCTCATTTTACAGATAATAATAGCCACTACAGACTAAATTCTCTCTCTCTCTCTCTCTCTCTCTCTCTCTCTCTCTCTCTCTCTCTCTCTCTCTTTCTTTCACCTCCCTCTCTTCCCTCCAAGATATCATGTATCCAAGGCTAGCCTCAAATATCTCTAAGTTGCTACTTTCAGGGACATAACATTGAGTTTCTGATCTTTCTGACTCCACCTAAATGTTACAAGTCCATGCATCTAGCACTGTGGCCAGTCAGCTCTGAGGATCAGAGTGTACAGCCCTCAAATTTGATATTCAAGATAAGTAAGAATGATAAGAATTGTTAAGAATTATTTTACTTTATGTGTACGAATGTTTTGCCTGCATGTGCTCCATTGGTGTGCCTGTTGAACCCCCTGAAACTGATGCTTGTGAACCACCACGTGGGGTCTGGGACTTGGAGGACTGCAAGACCCATGAGTGCTCTTTACTGCTGAGCCATCTCTCTAACCCGGAAAATGTTTTTATTGGAACTGGAGAAATGGCTCAGAGGTTAAGACCATTTGTTCTCAGTTATTACAGTAACTCACAACCTTGTGTTCCAGGAGATCTAACACCTCTGGTATACATTCAAACATGTAGGCAAACCTCTCATGAACATATAGATGTGTGTGCATATGCATATATGTTTAAATAAATATTAAAAATTTAAAAGCTGCCGGGTGTGATGGCGCACGCCTTTAATCCCAGCACTCGGGAGGCAGAGGCAGGCGGATTTCTGAGATCGAGGCCAGCCTGGTCTACAAAGTGAGTTCCAGGACAGCCAGGGCTATACAGAGAAACCCTGTCTCGAAAAACCAAAAAATAAAAATAAAAAAAA
>NC_034599.1:60511866-60522440 GCF_900095145.1 Mus pahari | reverse complement strand
CCCGACTGCTCTTCCAAAGGTGCAGAGTTCAAATCCCAGCAACCACATGGTGGCTCACAACCATCCTTAACAAGATCTGACTCCCTCTTTGGGAGTGTCTGAAGACAGCTACAGTGTACTTTCATATAATAAATAAATAAATAAATAAATCTTTAAAAAATATATATATATGTAAGTCAGAAAACTTAGATGCTTAAACTGGAGAGTCGGGCAGTGGTGACACACACCTTTAATTTCAGCACTTGGGAGGCAGAGGCAGAGGCAAGCGGTTTCTGAGTTTGAGGCCATCCTGGTCTACAGAGTGAGTTCCAGGACAGCCAGGGCTACACAGAGAAATCTTGTCTTGAAAAAACAAAACGTGTGTGTGTGTGTGTGTGTGTGTGTGTGTGTGTGTTAGAGAAAGAGACACACAGAGAGACAAGGTACAAATGTGGAAGTCAGAGGACAACTTAGAAGAGTAGGTTCTATCCATCCACCAAATGGGTCTGTAGGATCAAATTTAGGTGGTCAGGCTTGGTGGCAGGTGCCTTTAACTGCTGAATGATCACTTGGGCCCTACGGTAAAATTCTTTTAACATTTCTGCATTGTATTTGCTTGAATATTTTCATAATAAAATGTTAGGGTACCAGGGTCTGAGAATAAGAATTATAAATATTGGGGGCTGGTGAGATGGCTCAGTGGGTAAGAGCACTGACTGCTCTTCCAAAGGTCCTGAGTTCAAATCCCAGCAACCACCTAGTGGCTCACAACCATCCATAATGAGATCTGACACCCTCTTCTGGAATGCCTGAAGACAGCTACAGTGTATTTACGTATAATAATAAATAAATCTTTTCTTTAAAAAAAAAAAGAATCTAGCTCATTTAAAAAAAATTATAAATTTTTGGAGGCAGAGGCAGGCAGATTTCTGAGTTCAAGTCCAGCCTGGTCTAAGTTCCAGGACAGACAGGGCTACACAAAGAAACCCTGTCTCGAAAAATCCAAAAAAAAAAAAAAAGAATTATAGATTTTCATTTCAGTAAGTACAGAGTTTTTATATGAGGTGGTGAATAGCTTTTAATTTTTTTATTTTTTTTATTTTTTGGTTTTTCGAGACAGGGTTTCTCTGTATAGCCCTGGCTGTCCTGGAACTCACTTTGTAGACCAGGCTGGCCTCGATCTCAGAAATCCGCCTGCCTCTGCCTCCCGAGTGCTGGGATTAAAGGCGTGCGCCATCACACCCGGCAGCTTTTAAATTTTTAATATTTATTTAAACATATATGCATATGCACACACATCTATATGTTCATGAGAGGTTTGCCTACATGTTTGAATGTATACCAGAGGTGTTAGATCTCCTGGAACACAAGGTTGTGAGTTACTGTAATAACTGAGAACAAATGGTCTTAACCTCTGAGCCATTTCTCCAGTTCCAATAAAAACATTTTCCGGGTTAGAGAGATGGCTCAGCAGTAAAGAGCACTCATGGGTCTTGCAGTCCTCCAAGTCCCAGACCCCACGTGGTGGTTCACAAGCATCAGTTTCAGGGGGTTCAACAGGCACACCAATGGAGCACATGCAGGCAAAACATTCGTACACATAAAGTAAAATAATTCTTAACAATTCTTATCATTCTTACTTATCTTGAATATCAAATTTGAGGGCTGTACACTCTGATCCTCAGAGCTGACTGGCCACAGTGCTAGATGCATGGACTTGTAACATTTAGGTGGAGTCAGAAAGATCAGAAACTCAATGTTATGTCCCTGAAAGTAGCAACTTAGAGATATTTGAGGCTAGCCTTGGATACATGATATCTTGGAGGGAAGAGAGGGAGGTGAAAGAAAGAGAGAGAGAGAGAGAGAGAGAGAGAGAGAGAGAGAGAGAGAGAGAGAGAGAGAATTTAGTCTGTAGTGGCTATTATTATCTGTAAAATGAGGTGACTGGACCCACCCAGAAGATCCCTTCCAGCTATGTAATTTCAAACTTCAGGGAAGGAAAAATAATAATTAAAAGTAAGTTTTCAAAACTAGATCTTGTCAAGTTTTCAAAGCTGGATCTTGTCAAGTGCCTATAGTCACAGCTGCCTGCCTCTGCCTCCCAAGTGCTGGGATTAAAGGCGTGCGCCACCACGCCCCCAGATCTACTCTAGTGTTTTAACGTTTCTTGGATTCTGCCCTCCTGCCCACCCTACCTCTGCTGTTCTGTCTTTTGGGCCTTGATTGGCGGATGCATGAGTCCTCATGTCTGCAGTCCAACTTCCTTCTTTGCTGCTCTGGGTTGTGTGCACGTGTGATTTTCTGGTTGCTGCTGCCGCTATGAGGCCGAATTCGAGGGAGACATAAAGCTACTTTTGGATTTCTTTTTCTAAACCCAAATCCTGATTGGAGGCAGATATTTGGAGGGAAGGGTTTCTTATAAGATTTTCTTCTGTAGAACTCTTTCCTGGTCTTACTCATTCTCTCAGTGAAAGGCCCTAGTGCAGGCTAAAGAAATAACTGTAACTTAATAGCAGAAGGCGGTATCATGTGATACTAAAAAGAGCCCTGCCTCCCTCTCTGGCCCCCCCCACTTAGGATCCTTTCTCTCCAAGCTTTTCCCTTCCTTCTTCTGCAGTCTGCAGTCCAAATCTAGCAAAGAAAGTGTGATTAGAAGAGATGAATGAGGAAAGATTTTATGATTTTGTAGCTTCCAGAGCTCAAGTCAGGCACTGTGGCTCTGGCCTCTCTTCTCCAAACTTCCTGATGCTGAGGTAGAAGCCAGTCAAGCCGCCACACTGTGACAGCCCCAAACAGTAGGACCTCACCTCAAACTGCTTCCTTACCTTGCTTGGTGCTCCCCCCCTCTGCTGCCCCCACCATTTGGGGGTCCAGTTGAAAACCTACACCCTATCTTTGATTTTCCTCCTTACCTACCATTAAAACTTTATCTTCCTCCAAAATGTATAGAGTCTGTTAATGTCCTCCCATTCTCATTCCACACCACAGCATGCTGACATCTTGTCTTAGTTAGGGTTTTACTGCTATGAACAGACACAGGACCAAGGTAACTCTTATAAGGACAGCATTTAATTGGGGTTGGCTTATAGGTTCAGAGGTTCAGTCCATTATCATCAAGGTGGGAACATGGCAGGATCCTGGCAGGCATGGTGCAGGAGGAGCTGAGAGTTCTACATCTTCATCTGAAGGCTGCTAGCAGAATACTCACTTCCAGGCAGCTAGCACGAGGGTCTTAAAGCCCACGCCCACAGTGACATACCTACTCCAACAAGGCCACAACTCCAAATAGTGCCACTCCCTGGGTCAAGCATATTCAAACCATGACACACCTCTACCCTAAATCACAGCGATAGATGACTAGTTACCTGGAGTCCAGGCTTTACTCTCATTATAAGCTGTTCTCCAAACAGCAAGAGATGGGGCTTGTTTGTTAGTTGGAGCTTCTCTGAGTAGCTCTGGCTGTCCTGGAACTCACTCTAGACCAGGCTGGCCTTGAACTGCCTGCCTCTGACTCCTGAGTTGTACAAGTGGGACTTTATTTTGAGTTGTTTATCTCCTGTCCCAGGAACTCTATGCAGGGTGGAATGTTTCAATCTTGGAGGAAACTGTTAAACAACACTGTGGCCCTGGCACATTGTTTTCTATATCCTTAAAAAAATTTATTTTACTTTATGTGTATGAGTGTTTTTTTCTGCCGGTATGTCTGTGCACCACTTACATCCCTGGTGCCCGAGGAAGCCAGAAGAGGATCTCGGATCGTCTGGAACTGGAGTTACAGACAGTTGTGAGCCACGATGTGAGTGCTGAGAATCAAAGCCAGGTCCTCTGGAAGAGCAGCCAGTGTTCCTAACCAATATCCATCTCACAACCCCTCTCCACCCTTTAGGTGTAAGGACCAGGTCCAGGCACGAGGGGCGGTGCGTTCCACCCTCTTTCATGTTGAACTGAAAAGGATCTTGGAGCCCAAAGGCCAGCAGAGGGCAGTGAAAGAGAAGTTTGGTCAACTGGAGTAACTGAGGTTAGGGCACTCAGAGTCAAAACAAGTCATCATTCATCTAGCCCACAAGCACAAAATTCTGGGTGCTGTAGCGTGCAGCACACCTGACTAGGAAAGGTCGTGTGTATGTGTGTGTGTGTATGTGTGTGTGTGGTGTGTGCGCGCGCGCGATGCTGGAGGTTTGGCTGTGACAGTCACCCTCCGAGCCTGTGTCTTCAAAATAAAAATAAAAGTACATGGTAGAACTTAAAGGCTTTCTTCACTCTCTAACAACGTGGTCAGTTCAGGGCCGAAGGGAGTGATGGAGTGATGGAGTCGGCTCACAACTTGAGAACCAGAGAGGGGTTGAACGAGGGAAAGGAGAGCACAGTTTGGGATTTCAGAGACCCTCTCTATAAAGGAACCGAATCCAAATTTGATTCTGGTCATAAATTCCAAGCTCATGGTCGGGCCCCACCCTGAAGTTCCACAGACCGAAGACCATAGCCACTACTTCAACTTGGGGGAAGAAAGAGGACGAACCTCTTTGTACACTCTTTTCTGAACTGCCCTAGCAGCTGGATCCAGTCTCCCGCAACCCAGGCCCACTGGGTTAGGCAACCTCAAAGGCTACCCACCGCCTCCCGGGCTTGCTTGGTCAGCCGCGTCCCCGCCCCGCCCCCGCCCTCGCCCTCGCCCTGCCCCACCCCGCCAGCATCCCTCGCCTCCGCCTCTGGGCCGGAAGCCCCCTCCCCCTCCGTATCCCCCACCTCCCTAGTCTCTACCCCCTCCCAGTCCCTCTCCCTGCTTTGGTCCGGGAAACCTCTCTCCGCCCTCTTCCTGCTACTTCAGCTCCGCCCAGGTTCTTCCGTCCATTCCGGGAGCTGAAGACAGGCCCCGCCCAGGATCCGCCCTGGCCCCGCCCCTGAACCCCCCACCCGCCCCGCTCCTCACCCAGCTGCGGGCGGGGGCTTGGAGACCGCTGCACCCCTCCCTGGCCCCGCCCCCAGCCCCCGGAAGCCCCTCCCCGGGTCCAGCCCCGCCCCCCGAAGTTTCTTGGGCCTCGGGAGCCCGGCGGGACAGAAGACAGCAAGCCGCCGCCCGGCTGCGCATAGATGGAGCAAGCGGAGCCCGCGCAACGCGGGCAGCAGTAAGCGGCGAAGCGCCGGACCTCGCAAACTCGCCATGGAGGAAGAGGTGAGAGCGAGGGCTGGGCCAGACGGAACAAGAGTGCTGGGCTGGGGTCCTGCCCGCCCTACTTCCACGGGTCTCTCTGCACAGTCCTTCCCTTCAAGCAGAACCTGGACCGATGGGGTAGGGGCGGGATGGAGGTCTCGTCTGCATCCCGCAAAAAGCATCTTCAGTTGTGTTTTGGGCGTTTTCTTACCAACTGGACACAGTGCCTGTCATGGTTCCCATTGGATTGATGGGGAGACTGAGGCTCTGGAGAGTTGGGTGACGTGCTGAAAGTAGACAGGGTTGCTGTGCTTGAATTCCGTTACACCCTTTCTTGGCTTTCTTTGCCTGCCTCAGCCAGGTCTGCTTCTGAGGGGTGTGTTAGGGGAGGGAAGTTCTTCAGGGTCCTGGGTCACTGTTTTCAAGGAATCTGAGATTGTAACGGAGCCTGATGGCAGGAACGAAGAAATTGCTTTTGTCTTCCTTGTGTAAATATCTCAAGAGTCCCCAGTGCTCTTGAGCTGTCTGAGGATGTTAGTTGAAGGGTCAGGTCAACTGAGTTTCCCGGTAGCAAGGACTGGATCAGCAACGGACCTTGAGCCTCCTCTGTGCTCTGCATACAAACTAAATTTTGGCCACATTCTCATTATCCAAGGATCCAATATACAGCAGTCACTTACTGCACGAGTAAGATGTTCTTATCCCTTGAAGGGTGGGAAGAAGATGAACCCTTCCCTCCTGGAGCCACCCAGGCCAGCTGGGGAGCCTTCAGTGAGCTCAGCTATCCGTATTCCTGTCAGTGAGCACTTGCGTATTTCCTGGAGTCCCTGCAAGGCTGTCTGCTCCCTCTAGGTTGGACCCCGAGTTTCTGTGGGGTGGCAGATAAGTCACTTCCCCTCTCAGTCCGAGTTTCCTCTTCTATAAAACATAGGGCCTACCCTCCTCCCCTAGACCCAACTGTGGTCCCTGCACTCAGAGTGGGTACAGGTAGGGGTCAAAGTCAGGCCACTATGTTTTGCTGTGGTTTCTTTTCTTGCTGTCAGGGGTGGGGCGGCTGCCTGCCCTCGGTTCCACTCCTGCAATGGCTGTGCTCTCTGTCCAAGGCCCCTCCCCGTGCTCCCAGAGGATGTGGGTCAGAATTACTCCATCTCCTGATCTGCTTTGGTCCCCAGTTAAAGGAAGTTCTCCTGGGGCTTCCTGGGCTCAGCGAAGTCAGAGCCCTGTTCTCCCTCTGGTCCCTAATCTCTAAAATGGCTACTTTGTGACTCCCAGATATCAAAGACTCCTGAAGTATCTGGGTCATTAAAGTCTTGTCCACCCATGTTCCTGCCTCCCTCAAACTCTCAGGTCTCACCCACACAGTCAGGGGCTCCCTGTGCCTGTCCTTTCTTTGGTACCCCCGACTCTTGTTGCTTCCTGCTGATAGAGTTCATGTGTTCGCCTGTGTCTCTGTATCTATCCATCTCTAAAACACCTCTTAATTATGGTCACTTATCTGCCCTTGACCTCAGGCTACCTCATCTCCCCTCACACAATTGTCTTCAGCCTTCCTGCTTTGCACTTCCTGGATGCCAACCACCCTGGGGCCAGCCTCCCTTAGCCTCTGTATAGGATGTAGGATGGTGGTCCCTGTCAGGCTGGGGTTTAGAGGAGAGCTAGTTTAGGTTCGAGCATCTGCCTATCTGTGTTTTCTGGTCCTCATTTTCCCAGTTATAAAATGAGGAGGGGAATCTAGAAATTTGATAATGTGTGTACAAAAGCTTTGAAAACCAAACATATCACTGGAGGTGTTGTTGCTGACTGTGGGGTAAGGTTGGATACCTTAGCTCTGTTCCACTACCCTCTCAAAGCCATGCCTTTCCCTGCCTCTAGACTGCCCACTGTCCTCCTCACCCGTACTGAGTCAGGCATGGCAGTGTCCTGTGGCAACGGTGGTTTTGTGACACTGGGCTAGGCTCTTGTTCTTACTGTTGCGCTTTTTGCTTTCTGTGGTAAAGGGGTTAAGAATGTGAAGGTTTTTTTGTTTTTTTGTTTGGATATATATATATATATATATATATATATATATATATATATATATATATAGGCGTTTTGCCTGTATCCATGTCTGTGAACCACTTGCCTATGGAGACCAGAAGAGGGCATCAGGTAGCCTGGAACTGGAGTTAACCATGTTTGTGAGCTGCTGTATAAGTGCCAGAAATTGAACCCAGGTCCTCTGGAAGAAGTAGCTAGTGCTCCTAACTCCAGCACCACAGGAATAGGAAGACATTGGTACCTTTTTGCCTTTAATTCTCCACAAACACCTACCTTCCTAAAGCACTTCTTCACCAACTCCAGGCCCTTGTCCCAGCAGAAAGCTGGGATGGGGGAATCCCTCAGGGTAAGAGCCGTGAATTTCCCAACAGACAAGAGCCCCCTCAAGCGGGAGATAGCCACCCAGCCCTCCTGAAGCTTCTCACTGGCAGGCTGTGTTCTGTCTTCATTCGCCTGGAAGATCCTTTGTGCCAGGGCCTGAATTATTTCCTCTCTGTGTACTTTTTAGATTTGAGACAAAGTCTTACTGTATAGTCCTGGCTGGTGGCCTTGTCCTCCCTATGTAGACCAGATTGGCCTTGAACTCGGAGAGTTGGCTTCTTCTGTTGGCTTCTGTCTGTTGTAACTCTGTTGTAGCTTTTCATCTTATCGTTTCCTGCACAAGGTCAGTGTGACCCATCTCTTTTCCCCCGTGCTTTTTAAAAGAATAGCCCTGAGACACTCCCATGTCAGGCCCAGGCAGGCAGGCTGATGCGGTCGGGTACTTCAGGAGCTGCTTGCCCTGAAGTAGGCTGGAGAATGCCTGCTGAGGTTGGCCGGGAGGGGGACAGAAACAGTGATCAGCTGGTCAGCAACAGAAGAGCTGGAGAAACTGGGCTGAGCAAGACAAAACCTTCCCTGTGAGTCCTGCCAAGGGGAGGGGTGCCTTGTTAAAACTTACTGGGGTGTAGCCAGCCCCCCGGTGGGAGGAGGTCTAAGGGGCAGGGATTGAGTTGGGTGGAGTGTGGGGGCAAGTAGGACCCTGGCTTTTAGCCAGACCTCCCATAGGATGGCTGGGCTTTGCTTTACACCATCTGTAACCCCTCAGCTGTCCCCTCCCCTATCCCAAAATGTGCTCCTGCCCAGTCCCTTCCTGGTCCCACCCATCCTTACAGACCTTAGCCTAGCTTCCCTAGCTAATCTAGGCTTGGTACTCGCTAGGCCCTGGTGTGAGTTCCTAGAGTTCGAAGGTGACAGCAATCAAGGCCTAAGTCCCAGCCTTGGCCCATAGAGCTTCCAGCTGGTATGCAGTTTTACATGACAGGCACTGGAAGTGGCAGGTAGGGGAGATCATGAGGATGTGTGGGGTGGTGGGTAGGACTTCGTGGAATCAGAAGAAAAACATGGTGCTCAGAGGTGGGAAATGCCAACAGCAGCTTTGTTCAGGAGACATGGAGAGCTTAGGACTCAGGAGGTGGCCAGCAGTGCTAGTATTGATGATAGAACTGTTTGTGTATGCAACTCGGGCATAGGGGTTCCTATTCCATAGTTTTCTCCTTACAGTCCTGGACCCTGTGACAACCTGCCCCCCATCACTGAGAGACTTAGGTCCCTTGGCATCCCACATGAGCCAGGGAGAGGCAGTTGGGTATATGATTGAATGAGAGAACTTCCACGTGTTTTTTTTTTTTTTTTTTTTTTTTTTTTTTTTTTTTGGTTTTTTGAGACAGGGTTTCTCTGTGTAGCCCTGGCTGTCCTGGAACTCACTCTGTAGACCAGGCTAGCCTCGAACTCAGAAATCTACCTGCCTCTGCCTTCCAAGTGCTGGGATTAAAGGCATGTGCCACCATGGCCCATCGAACTTCCACATTCTTGTCAAAGAGCCCTGAAGTCCTTCCCTCTTCCCCTGACAGGGTAGCTCTAACTGTTCTGCATCCCCACTTCCTCATTCCTGTATCCAGGAAGATCATTTGGAACTAGCCCACTTCCCCATTTCTCCTGCTATCCACAAGTCAGAGAGAAGACCAGAAGAGAGACATCATCCTATGTTCTTGGAGATCTGAGGCCAGCAGATACAGCTGAGACGGGCAGGCAGCAGTGATAGGCAGGGACAACAGTAACAGGAGTGACAGCTGCCAATTACTAAGCTCAAGGTATCCTAGGAACTGCTCACGTGCCTTATCTTCATTTAGTAACAAGCATGTATCAAGCCCTTGGCTGTGCGCCAGGCAGTCCAGGCAGCAGGACAGCAGTTCACAACAACACCCTCTACCATCAGGGAGCCCTGTATAAACTTGATCTTAGTCAAAAGGCAGAAAAGCAAGATGAATTCCTATTTCTTACAGGAACTGTTAGCATCTCCATTTCCCAGTGAACAAACTGAGACATAGAAAGAGGTGATGTCATTTGCCTCTGGTCCATGTGAGTTGGGCTCCAAAACCTATGGTCCCAGGGAAGCAGAATGTGTTCCCGGAGATAGAAAGGCCACAGTGAGAAGTGCCATGACAGAAAAGCCAAGCCCTGCCCAGCTCCTGACAGATCACCACACTTATATCTGCCTGGGCTTGTCCTTCCAAAGACATCTGTGGCCACAGGGTATCTCTGGGGAGAGGCGTGCCTCTTAACTGGGGCCCCTTTTTGGAACTCTATGTAAATTATAACGTAGCTGAAATTAGTCGGTGTTGATTTCCTTCTCATGTCCTCTAGATTCTGATGCTGTCTCGGTCCTCTCTCCACCATCCTCCTTCACTCTCAGTGCCCCACGGGGTACCTGTAACTTCAGCACAGTGGTTAGCAAATAGGGCATGTTTAAATTCCCCTTTCTGCCCTTATGTCCTCGGCTCTCATTAGGTATTAGAGAAGAATGGTTAAGCGCTTAGTACTCAGGTGACCCTGACTCCACCCGCTAGGCATGTAGACATGTATGTGCCCTGCACCCAGCCATCTGACAGGTCCTGAATGGGAGGGAAGGACATGAGGTGTGAGTGACAGGCTGAGGCTGCGGTGTACCCTTCTCCTACACAATGGTTTGAACGCAATTCCTATACCAGCCAGTGGTCAAGATGCAGTTCTCTGAGCATTCAGCAGAGGAAGAAGCTGCTCCACGGCATGGGGATGAGATCGAAGGAGTCCCAGCATCAGGAGAGAGAGCTGGATTGGGTTTTCTGGGAAAGTCTGGGGTTGGGTGTGGGAAGGTAGAGAGTCCAGTTGCTTTATAGCCTGCCTGGTCACACCTATCCTCACAGGCCTCACTTAAACATCCTCTATTCCAGGAGGCCTTTCTAGGCCACCGAACCACAGACTACACTCCCAGTGTCTTCTTACACACCAGTGCCTGCTTGTAGCCTTGCCTTGCCTTGCCTTGCCTTGCCTTGCCTTGCCTTGCCTTGCCTTGCCTTGCCTTGCCTTGCCTTGCCTTGCCTTGCCT
>NC_034599.1:60481295-60511161 GCF_900095145.1 Mus pahari | reverse complement strand
GAACTCACTTGGTAGACCAGGCTGGCCTCGAACTCAGAAATCCGCCTGCCTCTGCCTCCCGAGTGCTGGGATTAAAGGCCTGCGCCACCAGGCCCGGCTAGCCAGGACCATTTCTGGATGAGGTATCCCATCTGTCCCTTCATAGCCGTTGCAGTTGTTAACGTGTGCGTTTCTGGGTATTTATTTGTTTAGCTGCTGTCTTCCCCAGTGTGTACTCAATGAGGGCAGGTTGTGTTGCTTTTGTTCTCCTGTGACATGTGACATTATATGGGCTCAATACATTTGTTAACCAGTTTAATAAACACCGGGAGGCACAGGAGTGGGAAGGAAATGGGTTTTGAGAGACCTACTTTGAATTTCGGTTCTGTCTCTCTAACAGTGGGACTCTAGTAAGTCACCTTTTTTTCTGAGTTTCAATTTACTGTGACTTGTGGCTACAAGTGTCTCCATCTTGGATAGCAATTGTAAAAGTTAAATGGAACTATGACTGACATACAATACAGTGGCTCAGGATAAGGTGGTGGTTGCTACTATTGCTGTCTGACTATCTGTCTGTCTGTCTGTCTGTCTGTCTATCTATCTATCTATCTATCTATCTATCTCTGCTTTGAGGGCTCATGGGAAACCTTATGTAGGATGATACACTAGATGCATTCCCTATGTGGTCTGTGGACCATATGGCTTCATGGCAACAGCCCTCATGATGTGTTCTGGTGCTGTCTTACAGAGTATAAAGGAGGGGAGCGAGAAGCCTCGTGGAGCACGGACTGCAGACAAGGCTGGCTGGATCAAGAAGAGCAGTGGGGGGCTTCTGGGTTTATGGAAAGACCGCTACTTGCTTCTCTGCCAAGCCCAGCTGCTGGTCTACGAGAATGAGGTGAGGACTTGCTTGGCCCTGACAACAGCAGCAAAGCAAGGCAGACAGGCCAGCAGGAGCCTCCTAAGACTGTGGCTGGAAGACTGGACCACTTTTGGTTTTGTTTGTTTATTTGGTTGCTTGTTTGTTTGGTTTAAACTATGGTAGCCTTGGCTAAGCTGGAACTTGCTCTATAGACTAGGCTGACTGGCCACAAATTCATAGAGACCCACCTGCCTCTGTCTCCTGAGTGCTGGAATTAAAGGCATGCACCATCACACTGGCCCCCACTTCAGTGACATGCTGTGCCACCCTGGACAAGTGTCTTACCTCCTCTGAGTCTCTGTGTGTAGTATGGGGATGATACTTCTAGGGGCAAAGTTAGGGATCTGGGGTAAAGATGCTGTGCCATCCATACATATAGTATTTGAATCTCTTCAACTACCTACCTGTATGTTGGAACTTCCTGTTTTGGGCCAAGGTTTCATAGAAGAAGTATTTGAGAAACTGAAGCCATTTCAGTCAGCATTGGTACTAAAAAGACCAATTAACCCTCCTTAACCTTCAAATTTTTTTGAAATTTTATTTTTATTATTTGTTTATGAGCATTTGCATATATGTATGTATGTGCTCTGTGTGTATAGTGTTGACAGGCCAGAAGAGAGTTTCAGATTCCCTGAAACCAAAATCACAGGTGCTTGTGATAATGGGTGCTGGAAACCAAACCTGGGTTCTCTGCAAGATTAACAAATGCTCTTAACTGCTGAGCCATCTATCCAGACCCTAATTATTTATTCTGTCTATCTATCTATCTATCTATCTATCTATCTATCTATCTATCTATCTATCTATCTATCTATCTATCTTTCTATCTATCTATCTATCTATCTATCTATCTATCTATCTATCTATCTATCTATCTTTATTACTTATCTATTTATTATCTATTTGTCTATTTATTTACTTTTGAACCAAGGTCTCCCTATTCATTCTTACCCGGCCTGGAACCCCCTGTATAGACCAAGCTGGCCTCACAGACACCCACCTGCTTCTGCCCCCTGAGTGCCAAGACTAAAGGTGCACACCATCATGATGGGGCCTATGTTACATTTTAAAGAAAGGATTGGTGAGGACCAGGTGTGGGGAGGTGGGGATGGTGATAGCAACTTCACTGTCTCACAGAGAATGGAGGGCTCAGTCTAGAGCCAAGCCCAGAACTCTTTCCACCAAGAGACACCAGCAGGTAAACCTCAAATTTTACGTTTGGTTGAAAAAATTTTAAATGTTAATTCCACGATGGGAGTGGTAGTACTCACCTTTAATCCCAGCACTTGCAGAGGCAGGAGGATGCCTGTGATCATAGTCCTTTATCAGACTTTGGAATTGCCAGGGCACCTTCAGCTTTTCCCTCCTCTAACACTGAGCTACCAGTTGACACTTATTAAACACATGTTTGTTTTATATACATGTGTATGTGCACAACACGTGTGTGTGTGTGTGTGTGTGTGTGTGTGTAAGAGTCCATCTGTGAGTGCTCCTATGTGCTGAGGCGCATGTGTGGAGGTTGGAAGACAGTCTTGGGCATCAGTCTTCACCCTCTATCTTGTTTGAGGCAGGCTGTCTCTCTCTGTACTTAGGGCTGACAGGACTACAAGCCTCCTGGGGGGCTTCCTGTCTCTGTTCCTCATCTCACAGTAGAAATGCTGGGGTTACAGACACATGACCCTGAATCCCACTTTCTATGTGAGGGCTGGGGCTCTGGACTCAGCGTGTCAGGCTGTGTGGCAAGCACTTTTCCTCATGGTGCCATCGCCCCACCTGCAGTTGACACTTCTGCTGTCCGCATGCCTCCCGCAATCTCCACACCTTCCCAATTAGACTATCGTCCCCTCTCCACTTTCAACAGGCTTAGCATTTGGACAACTAAGAACAGTAAGACTGCCAGCTTTATACCTGTAATCCCAACACTCAGAAGGCTAAGACAGGAGCATTGCTCTAAGTTTGAGGCCAGTCTCAACTGTAGTGTAAGACCTTGTCTAAAAAAAAAAAAAGCTACAACTGATAGTTAAGGAAGCATCCGAAATGCTGTTATATGAAGACTTGGAGGGAAGGTGTCTTTTCCTCTTGGTGCTGGGGTTCAGGTTACCAGGGGCCCTACCCATTGAGAATGTGAGAGGGTGGTGATACTGCATGCCTTTGGCAGGTGGAATCCATGAAGATGGAAGGCTTGTATCTTGTTTGTCAATCTCTCTCAGCCCCCATTAAGGCAGCTTGGCAAATTCCTATGTGCCTTGGGCCAAGAAGGTCTATAAACCCCACCTAAGGGCTTCAAGGAGTTGCCTTTAAATGGCACCTTGCCTGTCCGGGTGAGTCCCCAGGATTCAGGATGACGGAGATGCCCTGGAAGAACAGTGAGGAACAGCAGTGTGCAGACAGCCACCCAGATGTTCTGTACTTACCAAATTAGGATGTGCCACAGCTGGGAAAGCGGCAGCCAAGGGATATTTTTATTAGGAAAAAAAAAAGTGTGTGTGTGTATGTGTGCATGCGCGCGCGCGCGCGTGCGTGCTTGCGTGCGTGCGTGTGTGTGTGTGTGTGTGTGTGTGTGTGTGTGTGTGTGTGTGATACTGCTTTTCCAGTGCCAGATGCTGTAGGGGTTGGATGACTAGCTCTCAGCTGTCAGTCTACCAGGCGCTGCCATCCATGTCCTAGACTGCCTCTCCACATCTGGCTACAGCTGGGAAGCAGGGAGGGTTTCACATTCCCTAAACATGAAAAATCCAAATCACACTTTAAAAAAAAAGTCTTATTAAAAACTTAACTCTTCCAAGAACCTAGCACCCAGGGACAGGAGCGTGGCCCCAGAGAAGGAACCGAGGAGTGCTTATTGGTTCAATTCCTCTTTCTGCTGGGAGGAGCTAGGCAAGTGCAGGCTCTTGGCTGTTTCTGTGGTGTCAGAGGCTGATGTTCCAAAGAATGCTGCCCCCGCCCAGTGCCTCCTGCTTTCTCCTTTCCTCTGAACTGCAGAAGGCCCTGAATGATTCAGCACTGGCGTGTTGAGTTGTCCCAAGCCAGACAGCCTTGGGGAGCTGGGTGGTAAAGATGGGCTGAATATGTTCCTAAGAGAGTCCACTGGGGGAGCCTAGAGATAGGTGGTGCTGTTGCTGTAGCCTCTCCTGGAAGCCCAGGAAGACTTTGGAGGTCTTACTCTAGGCAGGGCACCATTCCAGCAGACTGGCCCTATGTACCTATGTACATTTTTTTTTTTTTTAAAGGCAGGAGGCTGTGTAGCTAGAATTGGCCTCACACTAGCTAAGGATGTTTTTGAGTTTCTAATTCTCTTGCCTCCCCCACCCAAGTGCTAGGATTATAGGTGTGCGACCCTGTGCTGGCAAGTTGTTGTGTCAACTTGACAGAGGCTAGAGTCATGTTGGAAGAAGGAACCTCAGTTGAGAAAATGCCACCACCAGACTATCCTATGGATAAGCCTGTGGTTCATTTTCTTGCTTGATTATTGGTACAGCTGGGTCTTCCCTCAGTGGGTAGTGCCACGCTCAGGCTGGTGGCCCTGGGTGTTACGGAAAAGCTGAGTAAGCTATGGGGAGCAAGCCAGGAAGCAACATTCCCCGATGGCCTCCATCAGCTTCTACGTCCAGCTTCTTGTTCCTACCCTGACTTTCCTGAATGATGAACTTCAAGTTGTAAAATGAAACCAACCTTTTCGCCCCTTTCCCCCAAGTTGTTTCAGGTCATAGTGTTTATCACATGATAAACTAAGATAGCTGCCAAGCTTGATGTCCTGGCTTCAGTCCTCAGGACCCACATGGTAGAAGGAGAGAAGTGACTCTCTCAAGTTGTCAGCCCTTAAGACGGCCACCATGTCTGGTTTGTGTGGTGTTGAGGATTAAACCCAGAGCTTTGTATATTCTAAGCAAGTGTTCCGAGCACCAGAGTTGTAGCTCCAGTCCCGATGTTCCTATCTTGAGACCTACTTCCTGTAGAGTGCCACTGGGGGAGCCTCAAGGAGACAGATGCACTGAGAATAGCATAGAACCATCCAGGCATGAGATAGGACTCTGTGCTCTCTTGTGTCGGGGCTTAGTGTTCCTGGCATCTAACATGGTATTTGTACCTGGGGGTGCATGACCCCCCAGCAGTGGGTAAGACACAAGAGCACTAAGGTTTGGGGGATCATGGCAGGTAGCACGGAGCTTCTCAGAATAGAATTTTTCTGCTGTGTATGTTTCATGGAAGAACCTGGACAGGGTTGAGCCTCACGGGTAGAAAGAGAAGTGTACAAGCAAAAATGGGAAATGACACCCGATGGACTTGGATAGAGAGAGCAGGCTGCCCTGGCCATATAGATCAGTGGTTAGTTACCTTAGCCGTACAGCCATCTGCCCTGAAAAGTACTGAGGTCTGGGCCAGCCTCATCCCAACGTTGATCAAGATGTTACCTGGGTGTGGGGGCTCTCATAAAAGTCTTTTAATCTTATTTATTTACTTGTGGCATGGAGGGACGTGTAGCATACTGTAACTGTGGCGATTGGAGGACAGATTGAGGAGGCCATTTCTCTTCTTCCACTGTGTGGGTCCTGGGCACTGAGCTCAGGTGATCAAGCTTGCAGTTAGCACACCTACCTAAGCCATCTTGCTGGCTCTCTGCTTTCCTTTTTAATTCTTTTTTAAAAAGATTTATTTATTTTATTTATATGAGTACACTGTAGCTGTCTTCAGGCACATCAGAAGAGAGCGCCGGATCCCATTACAGATGATGGTTGTGAGTCACCATGTGGGTGCTGGGAACTGAAGTCAGGACCTCTGGAAGAGCAGCCAGTGCTCTTAACCGCTGAGCCATCCCTCCAGCCCTTATGTATCTAAATGTATACACACACACACACACACACACACACACACACACACACACACACACATTTTACTTTGATCATACCTCTGCCTTCCTCAATTATCTGTATATCTCCATCCAACTCCCATTGAACTCTTTCATTCTAAGAAGTCCCTCATTTAGCTAGGTGGTGCACATCTTTAATCCCAGCACTCAGCAGCCAGATCTCTATAAGTTTGAGTCCAGCCTGGTCTACAGAACAAGTTCTAGGACAGTCAAGGCTACACGGGCACTCTGTTCCAAAACAAAAACAACAACAAAAGGCCTTCATTTACTTCCATGTTTATTTGGAGTTTGTTTGTTTTTGTTACGAGACAGTGTCTCACTATGTAGCTCTGGAACTCACTATATAGACCAGACTGGCCTTAAACTCAGAGATTCACCTGCGCCTACCTCACAAATGCTGACACTAAAAGCATGTGCCACCACTCTTAAAACAACAATAGCAGGGGCTGGTGAGATGGCTCAGTAGGTAAGAGCACCCGACTGCTCTTCCGAAGGTCCGTAGTTCAAATCTCAGCAACCATATGGTGGCTCACAACCATCCGCAACAAGATCTGACTCCCTCTTCTGGAGTGTCTGAAGACAGCTACAGTGTACTTAAATATAATAAATAAATAAATCTTAAAAAAAAAAAACAATAATAGCAACAGCAACAACAACAACAATAAAACCTTGTCAAAGATCATGCTTGGGACGTCAGGTCCCAGTTGGGAATTTACTACAATTGTTTTGTTAAATGGACATGTTGTCAAACCACCTTTTAGATAAATGTTTATGACCCGTAGTTTAGTGTTGCTCTCAGCCTTGGTTGGGGGATGTCTGTTTTCAGTGTCAAATGTCAAGCAGAGTCAAAACTGATCAAAGTGTTAGGAATAAGTAACAGTTGTGTGCTCAACCCGCAACAGGACATCTGAATCAGCCCCTTTAAGGATCATCATGGAAGTGAGAGAGTGTAAGAGGCAGAGGATGAAAGAGTGCTATGATACACTGTCTTCTGGACATGAAAGGACTGTTGCAACCATAAACTCACAGCAGCGGTGCCTATCAGGCCCACCAACATTCTATCATGCATGGGGTAGGGGATTGCGAGGCCCCACCCAACCCTGAGGAGCTAGGCCAGTCAGTGGTGGCAGGGCAAGGAGGATTCATATTCCTGGGTGGTGTAGCAGTTGTTAATATATTCTTGATCAAGTAAATAACTCCCTACTATGTCCATGTAAGCAACCCTAGTTAAATGTAGTGGTGCAGATATACATATATACACACATACACAAAACATACTGGGTATGTTGGTGTACACCTTTAGTTTCATCACTTGAGAGAGGCAGAGGCAGGAGGACCTCTGAGTTTGAGACCAGCCTGGTCTATATACTGAGTTCCAAGCTAGCCTTGGGTACACACAGAGAGACCCTATCTTGAAAACCAAAAACCAAACCAAAGCAAAAATTGTGTGTGCATTATTATATGTGCATGAGTGTTTGGCCTACATGTACATATGTCCGTGCCTGGTGTCTGTGGAGTTCAGAAGTCATCAAATCTCCTGGAACTGGAGTTATGGATGGCTGTGAGCCACCATATAGATGTTGGAAACTGAACCCAGGTCCTCTGCAAGAGTAACAATTGTTCTTAACCTCTGAGCCATCTCTCCAGATCACGACAGGTTTATAATACCAGCTATGATTTCTCTCCTGTAGAGCAGGCTTCAAGTCCAGCCAGAAAGCAGTTGGTTATACCCACAACAGCCATGACACTATTACAGCAGTGAGCACATCCTGCCTGGCAGATAGATTTGTACCTTCCAGCACTACGAAAACTAGCCTAGCAGGCCAGAGGGAGACAGCCTCATGCTCTGTTCCATGATTCTCTGTGTCCTTCGGCCAAAGTGTTTGGTGCCTTTATCAGGTCTGGATGTTCTTACGAGCCTTGAGGCTGCTGGGCTTGAGTATGTCTGGCATAAAGTAATGGTTCTCAGGGGTTTGCTTATACCAGGGTCACCTGGAGTAATAGTTAAAATGCATCTGGTCCCCAGCACTCTGGGAAGTAGAGGCAGGTGGATCTCTGTGAGTCCAAGGCTAGTATGGCCTACAGAGCAAGTTCCAAGACAGCCATGGCTACATGGAGAAACACTGACTTGAAAAAAAAAATTCATACCGTCAAAGTCCATGTTCCCCAAGTTTCTGATTGGAGCTCACAAAGTTGCATTTCTAGCAAGTTATCAAGTGGCACTAATGCACCAGCAGAAACTTTTGTAGACATTTCCATGACCTTGGTGACAAATGATAGAGTCATGAGAGCAGCAGATCCTATACTGGGAGGGCCATTGGCACAGAGCCACCAATTAAGAAGGCATCAATTAGCCCTGTGTGGCGGTGCACTCTTCCAATCCCACTGCTTAGGGAGCCAGCCTGGTCTACATAGCAAATTCCAGGCTATCCAGGGCCACGCGCACACACACACACACACACACACACACACGCGCACACACACACACTTCTGCTTCCCAGGAAGTTGTACCAACTGGGTCACCTCCAGAAGAGGAACCAGTTGACCACTGTTAAGGGAGAGAGCTTATTCTAGGCAGCTTTGCCCAAGAGGTATCCTATGCCCCAGACCTTCTAGTGTTCAGGCTGGAAGGTAGGAAGTTTAGAAGGCAGCCTGGTGTGTGACAAAAGTTTTCCTGGGGAAAATACACTCATTTAGTCACCCCAGATAGGGAACCCATGGCAGACCAAAGTACGGATACCAGCAAAGTCCAGCTTAGTTGAGTTTTATTGGGGTTACTTATAGGAATATGGGTGAGAGGTTATTTACAGAAGCAGAAATGGCTCAAAAGACAGCTGCAATACCCAAGCCAACCCAGCTTGGGTACCGGCTCACAAAGCTGGAACCTGGAGCTCACTGCAGAGCCAACAGGCAGCTCAGCAGGTTGAAGACTGTCCTCTCTAGGTGCCTCAGTTAGTCTAAACCTGAGCTGACTGGTGTGTGTGTGTGTGTGTGTGTGTGTATGTATGTGTGTGTGCTCTTATGCTCTGGTCCTCTCTGTTGTGTATGGCCTTGGGCCTGGGGTAAGGGCCCCTCTGCCTAGTTAACAGTCAGGAGATGTCAAGTGAGGGAGCTGTAGGCGGGGCATGTGAGCCCACATGTGTCTGTTTCATACTCTTCATGGAAAGCTCTCCTTACCATGTTTCATGGCATCCTGCATTCTTCCAGGCTGTCTCATCCACAATTCTCTGCCTGGCCACTGACCCTGCACAGACCCTTAGGCATCCTGTTCTAAGTCTCCCTAACCTCTGTTTCTGCATCTAGTCTCAGGCACTGGATCCAACCCCTTAGGCACACATCCATCCCCCTTTTGTATCCCATTTCTTACCAGGATGGTAAACTCCGTGGACACCGGCCAGCCAGCACACACTGGCACCAACCACATCTTGGTGATACAATGTTCTTGCTGAGTAGGATCAGAGTCTGGAATGCGTAGTCAACGATGGAAGTTCTCGGTAGGGCTGGCTCGCACCAGCCCACTTCTCCCACTTCTTTTGTGTGTCTTCCTCCAGGATGAGCAGAAATGTGTAGAGACGGTGGAACTTGGGAGCTATGAGAAGTGCCAGGATCTCCGGGCTGTCCTCAAGCGGAAACACCGCTTTATCCTGCTGCGATCCCCAGGGAACAAGGTAGGGGCTATCCTGAAGGCTGCCCCCCTCGAAGCCAGGATCTGTGGGGTAAAGGCAGGCTGGGCTCAGATGGAGGACAGCTGTGAATGAGGCCTCTACCTCATCAGGCCTTCAGGACCCTGACGGAGTCTGGAGTAGAGGCGAGCGTATGGCATTACCCCCCACCCTCCCCTCTGGGCTTCCCTTGGGCCTAGAGCTAGGAGGCCCATTGCCTAGCTTTCTACCATTTATGATTTCCTTCCTTGTCCTTTAGGTGCAGGTGAAGTTTGCTGTTTGTACCCACTTACAGTTTTTTTCATTTATTCTGATTCTATGTGTATGAGTGTTTGCCTGCACATCGCATACATGCCTGGTGCCTGCAGAGGCCAGGTTGTCAGATCCCCTGTCACAGATGGTTGTGAGCTTACCCTCTGGGTGCTGGGAATCAAACCCGGGTCCTTTGCAAGAGCAGCCAGTGCTCTTTTCCACTGAGCATCTCCCCAGCCCTTGTACCACTTTTCCCTGGAGGAAGTCAGGCAGCTGGGTGTTGACACGTGCAGTTTCATGGATGTCAGGAGGGAGCTCAGATGTGACCCCGGTCAAAGTGCATAGAACCAGCTCCTGCCACACCTCACGGGAACCTCTCTACCTCATGGGGAGCCTATCAAAGTGAAGCTTCATCAAAGGAGCTGGGTGAGGGGAACAGGCCTGGTCTGGGCCTACTGGAACCATGCTGTTTCTCTCCCAGTGTTGAAGTTAGGAGCCTAGTCTTCAGTGGTCCCTGTGGTCCTGGATGCTGGAAGAGATTACAGTCCTTTAATCCTTAGTCTGTGCTACCCAAGTGCCCATGTCACCAAGACAGGAGCACAAGGTTGGGCCCAGGTTTATCGGATCTCTGTGGCTCAGGGTACTTTGAGGACAAGAGAATGGTCTGGCTTTCAGGCCCTGAAAACCTTTCCTAGAGACCTGCTGCCCCCTCTGAGCAGGTACAAAGTGTGCATCTGTGTTTGAGAGGCACAGAGTACATGGAGCACAAAGGTCAGGCCTTTGTCTGCAGTGCATGGGCACTGCCTGGGTGCAGATGTCACTTGGCGTGTCAGGGCCATTGTGTGTGTGTATGTCTTCTGTGGATGGGGGGTGACAGGAGACCTTGCTTCTTTGTCCTTTACCCATGCCACCTACTGTGTCAGCTCTGAGAATCAGCTAGTAGTGTGCTAGGTGGGTCACCCAGCTTGTTTATACAGCTGCCCTCTCAGCTTATGTGGTAACAGCGCCCCCCCCCAACCCGCACCCCACCCACCCTTTAGCCCTTCCAAGAGTTGAGATTGGTTGGTTCTGGGTGACTGGAAACATGGGCTGGAGCCAGTGGTGATGGTCACAGAGACGAAAGATACAACCAGGCTCCTGCTCAAGGGCCCTCGATTGACCCTCATCATACCACACTACAGTGGGGCTCCCCAGAGGCCCTGCAAACCCTCTGCCTGGCCCTGCTTTTCCCATCGCCCTGGGTGTTCCCCAACTTCCTTGTGGCCTCTAGCTGGCCAGGAGGTCATGTGACCCTGGCTGTCTGGTCCTGAGGCTGCCTTTTTTTCTCTCTAATCAAATAAACAAAGACTCCAGTGTCTTGTGTGCCCCACTCCCTCCTGCTGCTGCATCCCCACGCCCCTGTCCATGAGGTCACAGACAGTGGCTGCCAGGAAGCAGGGTGGCCACTGCTGGGCCCTGCTGCCCTGCTGGTCTCAGCCAGCTTGGCCCTTTCCTCTTTCCGGCCTCCTCTTCCCCGCCCCCCTTTTCCTCTCTGCTTTTCTACCCTTCCCCCTTTGCCAGGCCTTGGCGGCCTGCTCTGCAGCCATTCTTATTACCATGGATTCTCCCGTTGAGCCTGTGTTCTTAGAGCTTCTTCAGAGGGCTTGTGGCAAGGAGCTGTAGCCTGAACCCACGAGGCCTAGCTTCTTGGGGTTCATTCTCATTGTTCCTGTGACAGTCATCGCTGTGGAATGCCGAGCTCGGTGAGGAAGGATTACCCAGACTTCATAGTAGAACTGGATCTCCACCACCTTTGTGTTCTTGGATCTCAGTGAACCCATTGGTCAGCCCCGTGGGTTTTTTTCTGAGGCCATCTTTCTCCCAGGGAGCCAATGCCCTTCCCAGCAGCCTATGCCTGGTGGACCGGGCTAGTAGGGAAGGGGAAACTGAGTCTAGTGGTTCTGTTCCCAGCCCTTCGAGGCCAGCATCTGAGGTGTCCCTGTCCAGTCCGGCAGCTACCGACTTCCCCTGTGTGTTTCTCAGCTCTGAAATGCCAGTCTGTACCAAGGGGAGGGCCCCATTGACTCAGAACCCCTAACAGGCTTCAGGGGTCACAGGACTGGCCTAGCCGCCTAGCACATTCCAGGATTGCGTGGCCTTTGTAACCCCCCAGTATGTAGTGTGGCCTCTCCCTGAGCCCCCTGCAGCCCTGAAGGCTAGGCCCAGAGCAAGTTGCCAAGGTGCCCTAGGGTTTTTGACTTAACTGCAGATCCGCTGCCAGGATCTAATTTAGCCTGGTCATGCAAATGAGCATTTGGCTGTGGCTGGCATGGAGGGGGACCTAGGGTCCTGTATGAGGAGGAGGTAATGCTGCCAGGAGGAAGTTATATAATGAGGATGCTAAGGGGGCCAGGCCAAGTGCACTGTACTATGGTATTACATAACTGACTGGCGGAGTGGCAGGAGGCGCTATCTAATACCAAGGTGGGGGATGGGCAAGCTGGCCACACCAACAGAGAACTAGGGCGTCTTGAGGTCAGAGAGTAGGCAGTGGCCCAGGAAGAGGGTGAGGGAAGGAACCTAGGGCCAGTTTATTCATGTATTGTCTCATTCGCCTACTAACTAATTATTGAACACCTACTATGTGCCTTAGTTTTGATCATGTTTAATTGTTTCGTAGTAAAACGTGCTATCCCATTTTACAGATCAGAAAAGTAAGACTGTGTAGGTGAAGGCTGGGTTACTATGCTCTATGGTCAGCTCCAGAGTTAGTTCTTTAGGTACTTTTTTTTTTTTTTTTTTAAGACAGTCTAATATTTATAAGCCAAGCTGGCCTTAAACTTCTGATTCTCCTCCTCTGTCTCTACCTCCCAGTGGCTGGGATTACAGGCATGCAGTGTCACCTGGTCTGAGGGAGTGAGGGTAGGGCTTGGTGCTTGCTCTGCACGCTCTCCACCAATAGCTAAGCTACATCCATCCCCAGCCCTAGAGAAATCTTTTGAAAACTGTTTTGTTCCTGGGGAGATGGCTCAGTAGTAAAGTGCTTTCTATGGTTCGTACAAGAATTTAGATCCCCAGTAAGCCTGTAAAACCTGGGGGGCGTGGTGCTTTGCCTATAATCCCACTGCGTGGGTGGGAGGCAGAGACACGGAATCCCCAAAGCAAGCCAGTTAGCCGGATCAGTCAACTTGGCGAGCTCTGAATTCTACAAGAGACCCTGCAGCCAGTACATAAGGCAGAGAGTGGATAAGGAAGATGCTGGATCTCAGGCCTGCCTCACATCAACCTTACACACACACACTTCAACACTCATGTGAGCATGCAGTATACATGCCATGTATGTTATGTGTACGTATGTAAGGAAAAAAGAACTATCTATGATCAAACACACAGACTAGAACAAACAAAACAAAACAAACACAGGGTCTCACTATGTAGCCATGGCCCTTGCCTGGCCTGGAAGTCTATGTAGACCAGAGTGGCTTCCAATTCAGAGATCTGCCTGCCTCTGTCTCTATGTTTTGAATGCTGGAATTAAAGACATTCCTGACTAATATTTCCTTAACTGTTTTGAGCAAATAGTTCAGAGGCATTAAATTCACTCTTTTTTTTTTTTTTTTTTTTCGAGACAGGGTTTCTCTGTATAGCCCTGGCTGTCCTGGAACTCACTCCATAGACCAGACTGGCCTCGAACTCAGAAATCCGTCTGCCTCTGCCTCCCAAGTGCTGGGACTAAAGGCGTGCGCCACCACTGCCCGGCTTAAATTCACTCTTAAGGTGGTTCCATCTCCACCATCCTTCTTCAGAAGTCTTAAAACTTATGAAACTGCAACCAAAATCCATTAAATCCTGACTTCAATTTTTCTTCTTTGGGTCCTGGGCAGTCACCACTCTACCTTCTGGCTCTATTTTTGGCTTTTCTAGATCCTGTGTGTGTGTGTGTGTGCGTGTGTGTGTCACTCTCCAGCTTCTTGTATTTATTTCACTTCACATGATTTTATTTATTTATCTTATCCTGAGACAGTCTTATGAATCAAGACCATACCAGAACCCTTTCTACAGAGCAAGGCTGATCCCCGCCCCCCCCCCAAAGCCCCTGGACGCTGCAGGGTAGAGGGGCCCCTTTCTTGATGTGTACTCTCCCCACTTAAGCCCAGTGTCAGAATGCTCTGGGACATTTAGGCAACACTTTGGAATCTGGCTTGGGATGCTTCCTAAAGACCCCAAATGTGAGTCCTAAAAATATCTGCCACCCTCCTCGCCTGTCTCTCACAGGTCAGTGACATAAAATTCCAGGCCCCCAGTGGGGAAGAAAAGGAATCCTGGATCAAAGCTCTCAACGAAGGGATCAACCGAGGCAAGAACAAGGCTTTCGATGAGGTATGGGGTGTGGCCCTCTGGATGGCTCTTTGTTTCTGACCCAGCGGTCTAGGAGAAGGACTCTGCCCACCTCTCTCCAAACTACCCCTCAGTTCTGTCGTCGCTTTAAACACCGGGGCATACTTCATTTAATCTCTCGAAAGTCCTTCAAAGTGAGTGCTAGTGTCCAGTTTCTTCAGTGAAACTGAAGCATGAACAAATGAAGTTATTATTATTATTTTTTAAGATGGTCTCACTATAGAGGCCCTGAAACAGCTGAGACAGAATGTCATCTTGTGCATTCTGGCCTGGAATTCACTACTGTGTAGCCAAGGATGACCTTGAACTTCTGATCCCCCTGCCTGCACTTCCCAAATGCTAGGATTATAGGCCCACATCACCAAGCCTGGTTTTATGAGGTGCTGTAGATTGAAGCAGGACTTCCTGCCTGCTAGACAAGCGCTGTACCAGCTGAGCCACATCCCCATCTCTTAAGTAGTTTGCTTTACATTAAAAAGCACGTGGGCCAGGAGCGTAACCATGGTAGAGCATCTACACAGGATCTCAGGCTCAGTCACCCACACTGAAAGGGAGCAGAAAGCACGCAGGTAGCAGATAAACTGTTCCTGGCTGCACCGCATAGCCTTCCAGCACAGCCTTTACTGGGTAAACAGTAAACAGTGGCAGTCTCCAGCCAGGAGGGCTGGGGTGAGCTTAGTGCCCGTGAGGGCCTTTTTTTTTTTTTTTTTTTTTTTTGAGACAGGGTTTCTCTGTGTAGCCCTGACTGTTCTGGAACTCACTCTGTAGATCAGGCTGGCCTCGAACTCAGAAATCCTCCTGCCTCTGCCTCTCAAGTGCAAATGTGTGCCATCACTATCCATCCCATGAGCTCCTTCTTCACTTGGCTTACAAAGCCTGAGCCATCCCTGACTGCAATAACCTTCCATTCCTGAGGCTCCTGTGCTATGGTGGTAACTATGGCAACACTGACTTTAAAAAGTGATGCTTGGAGAGACTGGTTAGGGTGTCCTGTGGAGCCAGGGTCTCCTAGGAAGGATCTGCCTTTGACATCATGTGTCCATAGCTGATTGGGTTAAAATGTATTTTATGGGCAGCTTGGATGACAGGGCATGAGACGTGAGCGGAGCCTCCTTCCCCAGCACGTCTCCAGCTCCTGGTTTGTGAGTCCTGAGTTCACCCAAGTCACTGAATCACGATCAGCCTTTCACTTTACGGGAAAAGTTCCTACGTGGGAAAAGAGATGGCTGCCCACGTCATGGCTGCTAGAGACACCACAGAAGCCATGGCCTCACAGGCAGTGTTGGCAGATTCCCTCTGATCCTCGGCGGGTCATAGGGACAGGGAGTCTCCGTGATCAGAGACCAGCTCTCCTGTGTGTTGAGGCCCTCTTTCCTGACTTTTCGAACCGATGCTACCTCCACAGAGTCAGGCCCAGCCACAGAGGCCCTGGCCTTTCCTGGCCTGGCCACGGCCTTGGGAGAGTAAGAGGGGCCAGGGTAAGACCTAGTGCATACTGGGTACCAGAGGATCACAGTCTGGCAACTCCCTCCTGCTCCACTGCTCCAGCTGAGCCCCAAACAGCCTCAGGGCTGCTCATCTTCGGGCAGGAAGGCTGAGCTGCGGAGAAGAAGGATGCTTCATACTCAATAGAGGGAGCACCAATGACAGTGTAGGCAGAGACAAGGAGAGGTCCCAGTACAGAGGCACGTGGAGGTGGGAGACGCTGACCCAGCCGTGTGAGGATATGAGGTGCAGACCTTGACTCTGAGTCTGAGCACAGTGGGTGTTTCCTACTCTTCCAAGACCTGGCAGGGACTTAACCTGCTTCTAACTCCTTCCCAGGTAAAAGTAGACAAGACCTGTGCCCTAGAGCATGTGACACGGAACCGGGTACGTGGGGGCCAGCATCGACGGCCACCAACAAGAATCCACTTAAAGGAGGTAAGGCCTTCCCTCAGCTTCAGTAATAGGAAGTCAGCTGAGCCTTGTATTCCAGCCCTTAGGGTGGCCATCAACAGTCAGCGCTAACCTGGAGTTGGGGCTTGCTAAGTGGTATGTGTAGAGGGAGGACAATAGAGATGTCTAGGCCCTTTTTCATTTGTGGTTGCCATGGACACCTTGAACAGCAGAGAAACAGGCTTGGGAGGATAGTACCTGGGACTTGGAGATTAACTTCCAGCAGTTAACTTCCTCCTAGTTAGCTGTGATTAGTTCGGTAGTGGAGCAAGTCCAGGAGATCAGAGCAGGAGGGACCGTGGAGGAGTAACTGGGTTTTAAGAGGACACTTGCTTAAAATCCAACAGTACCAGTTCCAGTTGACAGATGGGAGTGAGAGGGACTCTTGCTGGAGGAGTTGGTGTGAGCTGAGGCACCAGGCGTAACAGCTGAGGTGTGCGAGGTGCTCAGTTGGCTTGTGGATTAGGCTGGGAATGAAGTAGGAGGAATTATGGAGCCTGTGAGGCAGGGTTAGGGATTATATGCTTGAAGAAATGTTTCAGGGATCAGCTCATTTTCTTAGGAGGGTGGATTTGGGTTCTGAAATGAAGGAAGAGGGATCCGAGGCTCTGCCAGCAGTCAAAAGGGACAAGAGCTGGATGGCAATACACAGCAAGAAGCAGAAGATGTCCCGGGGCTGCATACAGGCAATTTGGGAGAAGGTATGGGAAAGGCAAGGGATAAGGAGTAGCTGCTAAAAGACTGATGAGGAGAGAGACTTGAAGGGCCAGGGAAAACCCTCAGCATAGAAGACATTTCAGGGCCGCCAGCCATGGCTCCCGCAGGAGAGAAGGCTTTTTAAAAGGAGACGTCTGGTGGCCAGGACCGAGTTCTTCAAGCAGTGCAAGGAGAAACAAGTAGCCTTGAGGTGACTTGGGCTTAGGACTCAGGGGTGTCAACACAGGCCCTGGTGCCACAGTAGCAAGGGGAGAACTGAGGTGTGGTAAGTGGCCACACTTGCAGCTTATTTTCAAAGGAGTCAGTCACCGGGTAACCTCAGGGACCTCCCAAGCAGGGGTCCTAGGCAGGAAGAAGACAGGGTGGCTTGGAGGTTTGTTCTTGGATTAGACAGGCCTGCTTTTAATCTGCCGGCTGTCCACGGGAGGGCGTGTGGTGGGTTGGAGTCCAGCTTTGGAGAGGAGACACTCCGTGGGAACTTAGGGAGGGACCTGCCTCCCTTAGTAGCTGTTCCAGATGTTGGGTAGACCATGTGGTGTATGTAAAAGGGTGTGAGGGTCTCAGCCAGGACTCCACCCACCTCACCCCATAACCTCTGCGGGATCTTGGAAGAGGCTTCTCGCTTAGCCTACTTCATGACCTCTGAGGCTCCCTGGGAAGTCCTCAGACGGTGAGGAAGGTTCGAGAATCGAGCAGTAGGTGAAGTGGGCAGTTTCGGGGAACCTGTATCTGACACGGTGGCCATCCAAGATGACATCTGGATACTACTCCCACACCAGGTAGCCAGTGCTGCTTCGGATGGCCTTTCACGGCTGGACCTCGACGTCCCAGACAGTGGACCACCAGTGTTTGCTCCTCTCAGTGAAATCAGTGAAGACCAGCCCCAGGAGCCACCTCGGGCTCTCATGCCTCCTGTCAAGCCTTCCCCAGTACCAGAGACCTCTGGAGCTGAGGACAGCAAGGAGACTCCTGCAGGAGAGAGAGCCTTAACCCCTGACTCAGCAAGCTCTGAGGCCAACCCTGAGAGCCGAGAGGATGCAGAGACCCCTGCAAAGGAGGACAGTGACGTTAAAAGGCTCCCCAACAGCACCTTGTCTGAGAAACTGAAGGTGAGCTGGGAGAACCCCAGCCCAGAGGAGCCTTCTGCTCCTGAGAGTGCACGGTTGTCCTCTTCGGAGACTCCAGAGGCTGCCCCCAGGGAGAGCAAAAAGCCCCCTGCACCCCCTCCCAAGATCCTGTCGGAGAAGATGAAGGCCTGTATAAGTGGAGTGGATGCTTCTGGTCCATCCCAGAGTTCTGAGGCCCCCGAGACCACTTCCCTAGAGCCGACCCAGGTGTCTGTGAATGGCGTGGATGATGGTCCTGAGTCGGCCTCACAGGCCCTGGGCACCCCTGGACCTGCCCCAGAGGATTCGGTAACATCCCCGGCACTGCCCTGCTCGGACTTGCCATCCCAGTTTCATCCTCGCTCTTCTTCCCTTGGGGACCTCCTCAGAGAAAGCCCTCAGCACCCACGACTGCCCAAGGAGAAGTTGTATCGGGCCCAGCTGGAAGTCAAGGTGGCTTCGAAACAGACAGAGAAATTGTTGAACCAGGTGCTGGGCAGCGAACCGCCACCTGTGTGTGCCGAGTCATTGCTCAGCCAGGCTGTAGAGCAACTGAGGCAGGCCACCCAGGTCCTGCAGGAAATGAGGGATTTGGGAGAACTGAACCAAGAAACCCCTGGGCTAGTGCAGAAACGGAAGGAGCTGGTGACCCTCTACAGGAGAAGTGCACCCTAGGCCCGCCAAGCCCCAGGCACTTACCCCCCAAGTACCCCCATCTGTCACTACCCAACCTTGCTAAGAAATGAGCTACAGCTCAGGCTGTAGATGCACCACTGGGTACATCAAGTTTGGCCAGGACTTGAGGCTCCTGATGTCCTTTCTGCTCTACCCTGGCCTGGGGCTCCCTGTCTGGCTCCCTGTCTGGCCTCTTCTCTAGGCTTTGGGCTTGGGATGGAGCATAGTCCTGTGGTCTATGTAGTTCATGTGCAGACTGCCCCAGGGCTTTGGCACCATGGTTGGAGTTTCCAGGATGGCACCGTTGGTTCTCACTGCCAACGGTTTACATTCCTGACTTCCCGGTAGAGCCCAGCTGAGCTGCCTGAGGCTCCCATCTTCTGGTCTTCAGGCAGATTCCTACCAGTCACATCCACTTAGGAGTAGCTGGAGGGGCCTTGGGTCCAGGCTGTCATGAAATGTGACATCTATCAGCTGAGTGAAATGTGGCCTTTAGCTGGAGCCTAAAGCTGGGTCAGGGTCTGGGTGAAGGAGCCAAACAAACTCTGGTTTGTTGCCCCCTCTGCCAACCGGGGTCTTCTCTGCAGCACCCCTGCCCCTTTGGACAGCTGTGATTAGAAGCTCAGATCGCAAGGCTTCCAAGGGGAAAGAGGAACTCGGGCTTCCTGGTACAGTCTCCGCTTCTGGGCAGCTTCTGTCCAGCCTTGCACATTCCTGAAGATGAGAACCCTAGAGTGGGCCCGAGTTAACAGCTGAAAAACCTGTATGAAATTATCGTTAACCAACCTTTAGAGGCCCTGCCCCCACCCCTGCCTTCTGTGCCTCCCAGATGGGATTTATCTGGTTCTTCCTCAGCTGGAACCGCTCTGATAGCCATCCCCTTTCTTCACATGCTGGAGTCTGTGACTACGATCCACCTATCAGGCCCCTGGTGGGCTGCCTCTCCTTTACTTCCTAGTGAGAGGAGTGTTTTCTCTCCTCCCTTTCCCTCCTCCCTTCCCCGTCGTCGCCTCTGGCTCTCCAAGGGACACTGCAGCAAGCAGCCGGCAGGACTGAGGCTGGAGCCTCGCTGGGGGAAGGAGCAGTCACATAGGATCTGCCCGAGGATTCTGCATGTGCACTTTGTTTACTGGAAGAGAAGGGAGGGTCACAGCCACATGATGGCCTTTCCGCTCACCCTGCTCCCAGCCGCCAGTTGTGCCCACCAAGGCCTGCCAACCAGTGCAGGTTGATGCCTTCATTATTGTACTGTCCCTTTCTAGCTGTGGGGAGTGGGCAGGGGCAGAGTAACCGCAGTGTCTTGGCTCATGACCCCTCACCCCCATCCCCACCCCCGTCAGCCTCAAACCTCACTCCTTGGGCTCCTATGCCAGCTGCCTTTCCCTCCATCTCCTGTACAAGAACAAGAATGTTCTCAGGTGTTCAGTCCTGATCCCCTGTCATCTCCCCTTGGGAACAATCATCCTCTACAGCAACAAGGGTGCTGTACTTCTGCCAGGTCACCTGCTTCCAGGAGTTAGAGCCCATCTGTGCTGTCAAGTGACTAGTCGAGCTAGTAGTTCTGGGGTTACTGCCTTCAGGGCCAATGCCATTGGTTCTCATGCTGGTGGGGTGGAATGGGGATAGGGACTGCCAAGGCTGCCTCCCTGCCCTTATGATCCATCTTTCTTGACATTTGGCAATAAACCTCATTTTATGGAACTTCTCTGGCCCAAGCCTGTATGTTGTTCTGGGAGCTAGCTGAGGCTGGACTCCAGGGAGTAAAGGACTTGTGGCCGTTAGCCAATGGTATCACCAGCCTTGCAAACTCATTTCCAAAAAGGTAGTTCTTGCCGGGCGTGGTGGGGCACGCCTTTAATCCCAGCACTCGGGAGGCAGAGGCAGGCAGATTTCTGAGTTCGAGGTCAGCCTGGTCTACAGAGTGAATTCCAGGACAGCCAGGGCTATACAGAGAAACCCTGTCTCGAAAAACCAAATAAATAAATAAATAAATAAATAGTTCTCATGGTCCTTTAAACACTTAAATATGTACTTTAAAAAAATAAGTCAATCTAGGCTGGGCAGTGGTGGCACAGGCCTTTAATCCTAGCACTCGGGAGGCAGAGGCAGGTAGATCTCTTGAGTTCCAGGCCAGCCTGGATTTGGAATATACAGAGATAATAATAGCAGATGTGAAGTCAGTTTAATATTTGTTGGGGTTCTTTCTTTTTCTTTCTTTCTTTCTTTCTTTCTTTCTTTCTTTCTTTCTTTCTTTCTTCCTTCCTTCCTTCCTTCCTTCCTTCCTTCCTTCCTTCNTTCTTTCTTTCTTTCTTTCTTTCTTTCTTCCTTCCTTCCTTCCTTCCTTCCTTCCTTCCTTCCTTCCTTCCTTCCTTCCTTCCTTCCTTCCTTGACAGGGCCTCGCCATGTAGTGCTGGTTGTCGTAGAACTCACATAGCTCTTTAGACACAGAGAGCTGTAAAGACCAGGGTGGGTTCAAACTCACAGAGGCCTTCCTACCGCTGTCTTCCAAATTGTGGGATTAAAGGCATGCACCATCACACCCAGTCGTCATTTATTTATTTTTTACTCTGTAGCCTTAGCTGGCCACAGATTCACAGCAGTTTTCCTGCCTCAGCCTCCAGAGTGCTGTAATTCAGGTATGCACCACCACTGCCCAGTTTTTGTGGTTTTGTTATTTTTGTTTTGTTTGAAACAGTGTTTCATTATATAGTCCTGGGTGGCCTGGAATTGCCTATGTAGACCATGCTAGCCTGAAACTCAGAGATCTATCATCTTCTTCATCCCCCGTTTTAATTTGAGACTGATAGAATCTTGATGTAAAGCACAAACTGGCTTTAAAGTCAGATCCTCCTGCCTCAGCCTCTCCAGCATTAAGGACATAGATATGTGCCACAACTGTTGTGCCCCAACCCCTTAGACTTTTAAAAATTAACTCAGCCTGACCTTTAACTCTAGCTTAAGATGAATTTAAAGCCCTGGTCCTTATGTGTCCACCTCCAAAGTGCTAGGATTCCAAAAATGTGTGCTTAGATGACAGCCAGCCCTCTCCTATTAGTAATAAACCTCTTTTGAGTTTGGGGTTTTGTCATGATTAAGCTGGAGCCTGGCATGGTGGCATCTACCTTTGATCCCAGCACTTGGGAGGCAGAGGTAGGCAGATCTCTGAGTTTGAGGCCAGCTTGGTCTACAGAGTGAGGACTTCCAGAAACCCTGTCTCAAGCAGACAAACAAGTAAAAAAAGAAAGAAAAGAAATTCCCAGCTGGAAGACTACATGAGTCCTAACAGTTTTTCTCAGGGTATCCCGTCTGGAGATCCTGATCTCAGTGAAGATGTCCTTTCTGGGGATTGAACCCATGGCCTTGAACATGCTGTAAGTATTCTTTCCACCATGAAGCCACGCCTCCAGCATCAGTGTTTATTGTCATCACCTGAGCAACAAGTCTGATTTTTATTTTCCACTGTGTAATGTTTTTCTTTGATTGTTTTGTTTTGTTTTTTTCCTCTGGGAAGTATGAAAGACCAAGGGTAGTATGTTGTATCTCACTGCATGGTCCCCCAGTATTTACTGATAACACTTGCCGAACAGGTGTTTACATCAGTGATTCCAACGGTGGAAAGTTAGCTGTCTAACTTTCAGAGATTGGGCCACTGCCATCAAAGCTCCATTGACAGGAGTGCTTAGGAAAGCCCTGGGCTCAGGTCAGGCTGTTGGGATAGAAGTCCCACCCAGGAACTTGTCTGTGAGGCTCAACTTTAAGGGGGGGGGAATCTCATTTTCCTCACCCACAAAATGAGATTGCAGTGATCTCCCCCTTGTGTGGGAAAGCACTACTGCGCTTGCCAAAGGTTGGCTCCTGTCTTCCTCTGTGAGTCTGCTGGATAGACTCTGTGGCCAACATAACAGGAAGCACCTGACCTTGGATGTATGAACTGTGGTCGTGACCCTAGTGAATTTCCCTGCCACCAGCTTGGCATGTGACAGCTACATTTGTAGGAGAGGCGCCTCCTTACTCTAACCCTGACCCAGGAACTAGCTTACTGGGATGTGTTGGTGGCCAACAACGGACTAAGGAAGGATGTGGTAAGAACTTTCTTTGCCTCTGGTCTTGGGGCTGGAGGCCTGTGCAGAAAAGGTGAGCCTTCCTGCGGAACACGGCTGCGTCACCTCGGCATCTGAAGGCCTGTGGGTAGCTTGGCAAACCATGACTTGGTTGCTTTCACATAGAGCTCAGCAACAAGACGAGGTCCTGGTGAGCAGGGGCGATCTTCTTGTCCCCTCTCCATGTCCACTCATGCTTGGGCTCTGGAAGCAGGTGGATCTCTGAGTTCGAGACCAGCCTGGTCTGCAGAACTAGTTCTGGGACAGCCAGCAGTGTACAAACAATGTCTCAAAAAAACAAACAAACAAAAAAACCCCCCAAAAACAAAAAGACAAACAAAACCTCACAATTCTGAGGAAACAGGGTCTAAAGGGAAAACAAGAATGACACAAGCAAGCAAACAAATTTAGCTTTGGAAGTGAATGTACCTGGGTTCAACGTCCAGGAATGGGCAGAGGACCTAGTTCAACCACACAGAGCTTTCCCAGCATAAATGAAGCCCTCAGTCCCTCCCTGGCACTAAATAAAACCCAGCCAGGTGGTACTCTCTAATCCCAGGGCTTAGGAGGTAAAGACAGGGGTCAGGACAAACGGCCTTGGTTCAAGGCAGAGCCTCCTGTGTGTGATGTGGACCGAGTCTGTGGGGTGCTGTGTCTCCTGCGGAGTGCTTAATAAGGTCAGCACTGTAGCCTCACAGAGCACCTATGTTTGCTGAGACTACTGAGTTGTTCTTGTCATAGAAACCTCAGGAGAAAGACAGCATTCAACCAACTTCACAGCCTACGACATTAAGAATCTGCCTAGGAGACCAGAGTTACTATTAGGGCCAGGGGCTGTGACCCCCTGGCAGGTCCTAGCCTGAACCCACAACTGAGGGCTTCCTTCTAGCTCCCTAGAGGGTCTGTGCTTCAGGTGGACGTTCAGCCCAGACATTTGGGCTTGGGCCATCCCCATTTTCCACATCTGGAGGATGCCCTAAGGCCCCGCCTGGCTCCTCACCAGCAGGCCACGGGCAGAGTGTGCTGCGGCTCAGGCTCATAGGGCCTTCCCTTATAAGGGCAACAACTTAGCTGTGATGAAAACTCATGGTCTCCCAGCTGGGTGGGCGGGGGAAGGGAAATGACTGAGGCTCCAAGGGCTACAGCTGTGAGCCCTGAGCCTCTGCAGGAACCCACCCACAAGCCTCTCTGCTCCCCATCCTATGTCAGCTTCTCAGAGTGGGGCTTTCCAGAAAGTCCCACTGGTTGGACTGGCGAGGAGAGGAGGGTCCAGGCAAGGCTGGGAGGCTGGGAGTGGGAGGGAGGATTGGCTAAGAAGGGAACAGACTAAACCGAAGTGAAGTAACAGGACCTCTCTGGAAGCAAGCTGGGGGTCTGGACGCTGAAAGGGTGCAGCCCACGGATGCTTCAGCTGGCTAAGCCCTCTGAATGCCTGGAAAAAGGATCAGGGAGGCTTCTAGGCAGGGAAGGGGTGGGCACTGGTCAGTTAGTTGACAGTGTTCCCCCTGTATTGCTCCTGAAGTTCATGTCCCCAGATTCACCGTCCCCACTCTCCAGCTGAGAAACCAATCATAGCATCACAGGATATGTAGATTGATAAGCATCTTTGAGATCATCTCATGGAATCACAGGATATGCAGATTGATAAGCATCTTTGAGACCGTCCAGCCTCAATCGCCAGTTTTAGATGAGGAAGTCACAGCTCGGAGGGAGGATCCAAACCTGCTTATCTGTTTTGCTAGAAATGTGTGTGGTATGTGTGTATATTTGGCTTTTCTTTGGTTTCTTATTAAAAGTTCCTTTTAAAGAAATCACAAACCAGAACAGGGCGTGGTGGCACATTCCTGTAATCCCAGTGCTTGGGAGGTAGAGGCAAGAGGTTCAGGAGTATAAAATGTCACCCCCAGCTATCTGTCGAGTTTGAGGCCAGCTAAGGCAACATGAAACCCTGTCTCCAAAAAAAAAAAAAAAAAGGAACAGAAAAGAAAAATCATCTGCACCTCCGTTAGGGGTGTGAGTCAGTGGGGATGTAAAAGACCCTGAGTTTGAACCCCAGCACTCACACGCACACACACACACACACACACACACACACACACAAACACAGAAAAGAAAGAAGAGACCCCAGCTTGATAGCTGCATAGACACAAAAGGCTCTTCCACTCTCAGTGCTAGTTAGGTGTGAGATCGTTTCCTTGGAGACCACATCTGGGGGGTGTCAACATTGGCATGAGGCCTCAGGGGAGAACTGTGTCACTGACATCAGTGTTCATAAGCTTCGTGGCTTGGGCTGGCTACTCAGCCCCCCTCTGAGTCTGTCCCATCTCTCAGGAAGGAGTTGTTGATGATCATTTTGATACGGCATCTAGCTCAGAGCCTGTCATATAGGAAGGATTTAGTTAAGTGGGCGATGCCAGCACCAATAGCTACATAGACACCAAGTACAAGAAAACGGGGTCCTCCGTCATGTGGCTCCCTGCCAATCAGGAGTCAGGAAACACTCTGAGACAAGCGCTTCATTATTAGATGGTCAAGTCTTATATAGTAGGGCAGATGTCTCTGGCTGCTCTGGGTCAGGGAACAGGATGTGGCCTCATGCAGGAGGTGGCCTTTATCTGGGATTCATAGGGTGACTAAGAGTTTACCAAACACAAGTGAGGGAGAATACCTAAGGCAGATGAACAGTGAATAAGTGTTTCTAGACCCACAGTGAATTCATTTTGGGGTATCCTGTAAAGGAAGTACTAAGGGATGGGAGAAGCTGGGGTAGGAGGAGGCGTTAATGGTTACGATATCAACCTTGGGAGTGGTGTGGACAGGTAGGTTCTTTTAGGAGGCAGAATTGGGCTCACGGAGCTTGAATGCTCCATGGATGTAGAAAGGGTTAATTCTTTTTCTCTGGGATAGAGACTTGTGGGGAAAGCAAAGTACAGGAAGGATGGTGACGGGGAGGGGTCCAGTGGCACCAGAATTGGACTAGACAGAGCCAACAGTCCCAGACATCTGTATGACAGGAACAGCACACTGAGTTTCGTATGTTACTTCGGGCTAGCTACACTGTGATTGGCAAGAAGATACTGTGTCAGGAGAGTTCTCCCAAGGGTGCCCCTTGGCTCATGGGGAACTAAGCCAAGTGCATGTCTCTCCTGCACAGGTGCGGTCTTCTCACGCCAGCCAGATTGTCAGAGGGCAAAGGTGCCGGCTGCTGAGCCAATGGCCTGAGTGTGACCCTGGGAACCCACGCAGTAGAAAGAGAGGTTGTTCTTTGTTCTCCATATATGTGTGCTCGAGAAGTCTTCAAATAAATAAAAATAGGGGCTAGAGTGACGGTCGCTCAGTGATTTGAGAGTATATACTGCTTCATCAGAGGACCTGAGTTCCGTTCCCAGCATCCACATCCGGTGGCTCATAACCACCTGTAACTCCAGCTCCAGGGGATCCAGTGCCTCTGGCCTCCTTGGGCTTTACAAGCACAGACCCACACAGAGAAACATTCAGACATATTATTAAATGTAATACAAAATATATATTACATGTATATATATATATATAAATTATAAATATATGTAAAATAAATATAATACAAAAAAATTAAATACCTAAGGAGGTGGGTGGACAGAACATGGTAGCCTATATTTGTAATCCCAGCACTGGGGAAGCAGAGGCAGGAAGACCCCTGGGGCTCGCTGAGCAGCCGGCCTAGCTGTAACCCACTGAATAGCTGACAACCTCCGGCCTAAAATGTCAGCAATGCTGAGGTTGAGAACTGTGACCTACATGGGCAATGTATAGTCCCCTTTACCATAACTGGACAGATTGTAAAGTGAATGGCTTGTCTTGTCACTCTGAACAGGCAAGACTGTCCCCCGCAGGCTATGATGTCAGGATCATTCATCAGCCGCTCGGACCATTAATCTGTGGTTCTGTCAGATTTGTCCCAGCTTGGCTGGCTCCGCCGTCACACAAAAGCAAGAAGGCTTTGTTGGCTTTCCTCCCCTGGTCTCCGTGCACACGTGCACAAGTACACGGGTGCAGATGCACACGGACACACACACACACACACACACACACACACACACACTTTATTTCTTGGAGCGGTTTCTTGAGATAATTCCTAAAAAGACTTTAAAAGCATTTCTTTTCCCACCAGCTACCCCATAGCGACTGGTAACAGGAAAGCCCCGCAGTGTACAGAGAGCAGAGCGAGCCAGGCTCTGGTCTACCTTAGCTCTATGTCCCACTCCTGTCTACAAGCTGGCCTGAATAGCCAAGTGACCTCGGTGGCCCTGACTTTGCAGAGGGCAAAGCTCAGTGGGCAGGCCCTTCTTCCACCCACCTCCATTTCCTTTTTGCCTGTGGCCTTGGGACTGAAAGGAAGCTGGCCTGCCCTGTTCCATGCAGCCAGTGCCAGGCTGCCTGCAGGCTGAGCTCCGAATGTCTCCAGAGTCCCCAGGGCTCGATGTGGCACTCAAGGGTGCTGTTCTGTGTACTAGGGAGTGTGTTGAGAGAATGCTGTAGGGGTGCTGAGGAGGAGATCCATGTTCATGCTCTCTAGCATCTCTGCTTCGGGGGAGCAAAGGACATCCCAGGTCAGATAGCCCTCTGTTCTTCCCTGAGAGGAACTCAGCTTGAAATCACCCATCAGGCCTGAGCCGGAGGACAGTGGCTCTGAGACGCAGGATCTCCATCTGCTCTGACTTTTTCTGGAGCCCCAGGGGGACCCTAGAGTTCTTTTATACTCTTTTAAATGTCTGAGTTCTTCCACAGGACTAAGTAGCTGGTTGGATTTGTGGCATGTCCCTTCCAGCTCTGTGATCTTTGACAAGTTATGTAACCACCCTAGTCCTGACCGCCTTTCTGAAGACTGAGAGTATAATATCCACCTTTGCTTTGAGGATAAAAGGAGGCCATATCTGACCTGCTCCTGGGCAGTGCTGGCATGGGGCCTTCAGGAAGCAGTGATTCTTTTGCCATTGCATTTTTTTCCCCCAAGATAAGGTTTCTGTGTGTAGCCCTGGCTATCCCGAAAATATTTCTGTAGACCAGGCTGGCCTTGAACTCAGAGATCTCCCTGCCTCTGCCTCCTGAATGCTAGGATTAAGGAATGTGCCACCACCGCCCAGGCATGCCACTGTATTATCAAAGCACACCTCAGAGCCTGTCCTCCTCAGGCTGCCTGGGAGTCTGTCAGTCACAGAAAGTCTACAAACCGCAGATGGAGCGTAGCTGCCAAAGTGTCTGCCTGGCATGCACAAGTCCTTGGGTTCTGTTTCTAGCACCATGTAAAACCTGTGCAGCAGGACTGCAAGCCCTGTGATCCCAGTGCTCGGGAGGTGGAAAAACAGACAAGGGTGGGGCAGGACCGCGGACGCCTGCATTGTAGGGCTCTGAATGAGGCACAGTGATGGGGCACAGTGGTAAATAAATACTTGCTTCCCAAGCGGGAGGCCGGTGGTCTCTGAGTTCAGTCCCAGCATTGGGGGAAGGAGTGGGGAAGAAAGAAAGAAACAAAATCAAGGAGAAAAAGCATCCAAGCTACATTTTACAAATGGAGAGACCAGGGCAGGGTCTGGGCTCCAGCCACATGGGAGGCACTAACTGCATTCACCTCTCCCCATCAGAACACTAGCCCAGTCTTGCCAGTTGTACTTTGGGTAGTGAGAGCTCCAGACATCAACCAACTGTTTCCCTCCATCCAGGCCTGGAATCGGGAAACAAGGGACAGGAATTGTCCTTCCTGACATCCACTGGCAGGCGTTGGCTTCCTGAAATACAGCTGTGACAGCAGCTTCGGGATTTGGCAGGACATCTAGCATTCATTAAAAAAAAAAAATACAATCTATGGGGCTGGGGATATGGCTCAGCTGGTAGGGTGCTTGCCTCTGACGCCCTACCTTGCATGTGATAACCCAACATAGCACAGAGCTACGAGTGGTGACTCAGGTCCTGTAATGCCAGGGCTCACGGAGTTCAATGTCACTGTTGGCTGTGTGGCAAGTTGGAGGCCAACGTGAGAGCTTGTCTCAAAAGATTAAAAAAAACAAAACCAAAACCAACAAAGAATCAGGGGCCACAGGGCACTCCTGAAACACTGGGGCAACCACTAGCAGGGCCTGGCGATTTCTGTGACCACAGGGAGGAAAGCTAATGAACTTTCTGAAGGCTGTGGAAATGCAGATAGCCTGTCAGACTCCCCAAGAGACTGAATCTTTCTGGGCCTGTGGCCCTGCCCCACGGCTAGTTCTAGACTAGCAATTGCAGACAGATGGACAGGGCTGGCTGGCAGCACAGGGAACACACCACACCCCAGTGTGTCAGTTGCAGGCATCCGAGTCAAGTGCAAAAAGACCCTGCTGGGTTTGGATTGCCACCGCCCAAGGAAACACCCGGCCCAGAGGTGTTGAGAGATCTCCCAACAGGCAGACAGCACGTGGCAGAGCAGAGTGAGGAACGCAAGCATTTGGGAAGCCACAGGCTCTGCCCCGAGCGCTGTATCCACCCCTCCAGATCAGAACCCTCATCTCCCGCTGCCTCCTGAGCTCCGCTGTTCTTGCCAAGACCGAGTATGCAACTCACACCTAAAGCAGAAGCAGGCCTGGTGCCTGCTTCCTCAGTCCACTTCCTGTTTGGAGTTCAGTGCTGTCACTTCCAGCTCTTCTTACCCAGATCGAGAGACTCTCTCTCCAAGGGCATGTCTTGGTGTGTGATTTAGGGAAGGGGTGAGACTGCATATGTGGCAGAACCTACTGGTTATGTGGCTCTCCCCATCTGCCTGAAATCTCACCACGAAAGCTATTCCTTGGTATCATTTCCCCCTTGGAATTCCTGAGAATCGAGACACCTTGTGTAGCCATGAGCTGTGGAAAATACTTCACAGTTTATGAAATACATTCCCAGTTGATTAGGAGGGGGCTGTTTTTGTTCTGAGATAGTCTCATGTGCTTCAGGCTGGCCTCAAACTTACTATATAGCCAAAAATGACCCCAAAGTACTGTTCTTCCTGCTTCTGCCTGTCCAGTGCACCCATTACTGAACTGTAGGTCAGTCCTAGGGTTTCCTGCATGGTAGACAAGCACTTTACCAGCTGAATTGCGTTCCTCATCCCCAAACAGGTTTTTAAAAGTATATTTACAGCTGAGTATGGTAGCTCATACCTATAATCCCAGCATTTGGGAGTTAGAGGCAGGAGGATCTGCTAGCCCAAAGTCATCCTTGTCTATGGAAAACAGCTTGGGCTACAAGTGAATTAGACTTTTTTTTTTTTTTTTTTT
>NC_034599.1:60469401-60479005 GCF_900095145.1 Mus pahari | reverse complement strand
AGTGCTGGGATTAAATGAAATCAACTTTTTAAAATTTTATTTTTATTACTGTTTTGTTTGTTTTCAGATAGGGTCTCTTTGTGTAACCTTGGCTATTCTGGAACTTGCTCTGTAGACCAGACTGGCCTTGAACTCACAGGTATCTGCCTGTCTCTGCCTCCCAATTGCTGGGATTAAAGGCATGCACCATCACTGTCCCGCTATTTTTATTACTTTAATTATGTGTATGTGTGCGTCCATGTCCAGGTAGAGGTCAGAGTTATCCAGTCCCCTGGAGCTGGAGTTACAGGCGGTTGCGACATGTCCCATGTAAGTTCTGGGAACTGAACTTGGCTCCTCTGAGTGAGCAGTACTTGATCCATTTCTCCAGCATGAGATCAATTTTTTTTTTTTTTTAAATTGGGGCCAGACATGATAGTGTACACATTTAAGTACCAGCACGCAGGAGGCAGCAACAGGAGGATCTCTATGAGTTCAAGGTCAACCTGGTCTGCCTAGAGAGTCCTGGGCCACCCAGGGCTACACAGAGAGACCCTATCTGAAAACATCAATTTTTAAATGACATTTTCTGTATCTGTGCAGTCGGGTGGGCAGGCACACGTGCCATGGGTACATGAGGAGGTTAGAGGACAGTTTTTGAGAATCAATCCTTACCTTCTCCCATGTGGGTCCCAGGGATGACTTTTGTCATCAGGCCTGGTGGTAGATACCTTTACCCACTCAGCTATTTCTATGGCTCTAAGATGATCTGTTTTAGCTTGTCTTTCCATACTTGACTTATTTCACTTAACATGATATCACCCAGTTCTCTTGCTGTTATTGTTGATGTCTTGAGGTGTGTCTTGTATATGTATACACATTGTGCTTGTCCGTGCATGCATTTATGTAAGCCAGAGGTCCAGTTTGCGTCCTGTCTATCATTCCTCGAATTACTTTTTGAGACAGGGTCTTAAACTGACCCCAAAATTCACTGATTGGCTAGCTTAGATGGCCACTGATTCCTGGAGATCTTGTCTTCGCTACCAGGATATGGGTCATGCTGCTGCAAATGCCCATAGATTACTGGGGATCAAACAGAGGTCCTCAAGTTTGCATACCAGGCCCTTTACCCACAGAGGCATCCACCCAGGCCTCACGGCCTCCAGTTCTATCCGTGGAGCTACAGATTACAGAATTTCATTGATTTTTTTTTTTTTTTTTTTAATGGTCAGGTTGTGTGTATGTGTTCGATTTCATTGTCTCCATTCATTGAAGGACATCTGGTTAATTCTGTGCCTTGGATCCCGTGAATAACATAGTCATCCTGGAAGTACAGCTCTCTCCTCCCCAGTGCACTCCTTCCCTTCCCTTTCCTCTGGATATGCAGCTAGTAGTGAGATAGCTGGATCATATGATACGTCTATTTTTAGTTCTTGAGGAACTTCCACACTGTTTTCCATAGTGACTACACTAATTTCCATTTCCACCAGCAGAGTATGAGAGTTCTTCTTTCTGACATCTCATTGTTATTTGTTTAGTTTGGTGATAGCCATTCTGTCTGGTGTGACCTGATTCCTCATTGTGGTTGAACTATTTTGGTTCTCTTCACATCAGCAAAAGGTAGAGTAGTAATTTCAACACGTCCATGGGACCAATGAGGTCACCGAGGGAGGCAGAGGACTCGCCTGGCTAATCAGAGCTCCGACTTAAACGTGGGCCTTCCTGCCCTCTGTGCCACAGAGGACAAAGCAGGCAGACCTGGGTAGGAAAGCGGAAGGGACAAGTTCTGGAGGACAGAGCTTGGCCAAAGAGGAGCATGGGTCCCCGTGGTCTGGAGGGTCTGGCAGGAGGCTAGGAGCTAGGAGGCCTGTCAGCTAGGAGGAGCCAGATGGGTGAGAGCCTTTCCTCCAGGCTCCAGCTGTGCTCTGTGCGCTCAAAATGCCATCTCGAGTGCCTGACAGACACCAAGGAGGAGAGCAGTGAGGCTCATTAGTCCGTTAGCACTGGCTGAGTCAGGGCCTCACAAATGTGTTCCTCATGTGACTTGAGATGAGTCAAGAGGGGAAGTGGTGGGAGGGGATTCCCAGGATAAAGGCAGAGGAGGCCCTGGGGGAAGGAGGCCTAGAGATGGGCTGGAGGCGGGGCCTCTGTAGTGCAGCCGGTACTCTCTTAGATCCGTGGGCCAGTGCAGAGAGTATGGGCAACTTGGAAGTGACAACTCCCTTGATGGGCAGCTTCAGTGGGTGAGCAACGAGAAGCTCTGGTTATGAGGAAAGACCTGGCTTGGTGCCAAACAGTGTAACCACAGCAAAAGCCTAGGCTTGGGCACATGGGCCCCATTTCCTGAGATCTGTTTGCTAGGTGTTTATCTTTGTAGAAATCCAATCAGACACTGATATATATATATATATATATATATATATATATATATATATATATATATATATATATATATATATATATATATATATATAATTAATGTATGGGGCTGGCAAGATGGATCAGCAGGTAAAGATACTTGGCACTAAGCCTGCAACCTGGGTTTGCTCCCAGGGACCCACATGGTAAAAAGAGAAAATGGAATGCCTCAAGTTGTCCTCTGACCTCCACACATACCATAGCGCATGCCCACTTCCACTATAAAGATAAATAAATAAATCCATAAAAATAATTAAAAAAAAAAACAAAAACCAAAAAACAAAACCAGTAGAAGCCAGCCATGGTGGCCCAAGCCTGTAATCTTAGCACTTGGGAAGTGAAGGAAAAAGCATTAGGAATTCAAAGTAATTCTCTGATTCATAATGAGTTTGAGGCCAGTTTGGGATATATAAGAACCTGCCTCAACCCAGTGGTGGTGGTACCAGCCCATCTATAATCCCAGCACTTAGAAGGCAGAGGTAGGCTGATCTCTGAGTTTGAGGCCAGCCTGGTCTACAGAGTGAGTTCCAGGACAGCCAGGACTACATCAAGAAACCCTGTCTCAAAACAACAACAACACCACCAACAACAATAGCAACAACAACAACTCGTTTGAACTATGTAGCTCAGTGGCAGAGAACATACTTGCCATGTATCAGGTCCTGGGTTTGAACCCTTGAATTCCCTCAAAAAAGAAAGTCTTTACTAATAATTATTTGATGACTACATTTTATTTTATTTTTTCCTTTTTTTGGTGTTTCGAGACAGGGTTTCTCTGTATAGCCCTGGCTGTCCTGGGACTCACTCTGTAGACCAGGCTGGCCTCAAACTCAGAAATCTGCCTGCCTCTGCCTCTCAACTGCTGGGATTAAAGGCGTGGGCCACCACTGCCCAGCCCCTGATTTTCTGAAAGGCCATTTTCTAGTCATCAGAGCTTATCTGGTTACTTACGTGAGTGGAGTGTGGTTCAGCTCTGAGACACCCATCACTGTCCAATGAGCAATCCACAGCTCTCCCAACTGCCTGCTGCTAATGGTCCATTATGAGCCTTTGCTTCCCGTAAGCACCGACATTGTTTAACTTCGCATCAAACAGCCCGGAGCCCTCACGTGTTTTTCTTCATACACGTGCACAGTCACCATGAAACAATGTCCTAAGAGGAAGAGTTAAAGGAAACGGGGAATGTTGGCCAGAAAAGAGGCTGATATTTTAGCAATGTGGGGGAGAGAACATAAGACAGTCTCCACCCATGCTGGGCAGTGGTGGCGCACGCACGCCTTTAATACCAGCACTTGGGAGGTAGAGGCAGGCGGATTTCTGAGTTCGAGGCCAGCCTGGTCTAACAGAGTGAGTACCAGGACAGCCAGGGCTACACAGAGAAACCCTGTCTTGAATAAACAAAACAAACAAACAAACAAAAGACAGTCCCCACCCTAATCCTGGTACAGAGCTTTCTTAGGAGGCACTATGCAGCAGAGGCTAGCCTCTAACTCATGTCAATCCTGCTGTTTCAGCCTGAATTTTGGAGTACTGGGATTAAAGACATGAGTTGCTATGTTTGGAAGAGGGATGTGAGGCAGGAAATGAGGACATGTGGGGAATTTCCTGATGGCCTGCTTCATCCTATAGCTCCCTGTTGCTCTCTGGGTCCTGGGTCCTCCCTCTACTGCCCATCCTTCTATTGAAAAAGGGGATGAAAGAGAGGGTAGTAGAGGGCACAAAGTGGCTGGTTGTAGTTTTTAGTGGAGGCACCTTTGTTAGTCTCAGACTCCTCATCTGGGAACAGGGAACAAAGATGAATGTTCCTGTTGGCATGGGCTAAGTGATCACTGGGGTAATTTTTTTTTTTTTTGGTTTTTCGAGACAGGGTTTCTCTGTATAGCCCTGGCTGTCCTGGAACTCACTTTGTAGACCAGGCTGGCCTCGAACTCAGAAATCCACCTGCCTCTGCCTCCCGAGTGCTGGGATTAAAGGCTTGCGCCACCACGCCCGGCTTTGGGGTAATATTTTTGATCAGGGGCCACTGAGTGTCTGCAGCTAAGAACACGGTGAGACTGACTTCTCCTCCAGGGGTTCTGTACTCGTTTTTAAACTTTCAATCAAATTTAGATTGGAACTGGGTGTGGTGGTCCAGGCCGGTAATCCCAGTACTTAGGAGGCTGAGACAGGGGGGTTAGAACGGTCATCCTGGGCTACATAACAAGTTTAAGGCTACCCTAGGCTATATGAAGCTTTGTCTCCAAAAGGAAGGAAGGAAGGAAGGAAGGAAGGAAGGAAGGAAGGAAGGAAGGAAGGAAGGAAGGAAGAACCTAGATGATCAGTCCTTTTGAGACACAGTTTACTATCTGCTTAATTGAGTCACAGGCTGTACTAGTGTTATTTTGAAGATTAGGTAAAATTCTGTGTGAAGAAACTCAGATTCAGAAGTTTCCAGGGAACTTCTCTTTTCTTTTTCTTTAGATAGGGCTCTCTTTATGTAGCCCTAGATGGCCTGCAACATAATACATAGATCAGGCTAGCTCCAGTGCACAGAGAGCCTTTTGCCACTGCCTCACATGCGTGTTATCACAAAAGGAAGAGAGTGCTCCATCTTGAGCAGGACACTTCCCTGGAGGCTCCTCTTGTGTCAAGCCTTGGAGTGTGTGTGTCTGACATCTCCTGTGGCCTGCCCCTCCGAGGGTGACCCAAGACTAAAGGCTCAGAAGGTCAGGCTCTGGTTGAACCCCGAGTCTTCTCTCAAGTCCCTGGGGCCCAGAAGTGGCTGGCTGCCAGTTTCAATGTTTAGTTCCATGCAACTGGATTTCTGACCAGTCCTCGAGACTGGTGTGGGAGGCCCAGAACTGAAGTGCCTCTTCAGGGAGGCCCAGTGTCTGAATCTTGCCCTGGGTGTCACAGACAGTGAGCAAAGTTGAAACTAAGCCTGAGAAGAGACTAGGAACTGGGACCCTAAATGAGGAGCTCAGACTGAGAGAGGAAGGGGCACCCACCCGGGGCAGGCTGGGAGCCCTGCCCCTTCTCAGAGGCAAGCCCAGGCACTCATACTTTTAACCCACAGCCTTATGCTTTTCCCTCTGCCCACCTCAGACCTGCAACCAGGTCTGGCTCTCACTATAAGCCCTGGGCTTGCATTGCCAAGGATGACCTACCCTCACAAGTAGGAGACCACGTCTAAGAGCCACTGTGCATGGCAACCACGGGGCCCAGGCAGGGTTGTGCAAGCTTCCTCTGACCTGATGGGTTCTTAGCGCCACTGTGGGGCCTCGGCCACTTGTTCATCATTTTCTGGATGTTTTGCTTCCTAAGTGAGTATCCATTTAGTATTTTCCCTTACAGCAAGTCCTTCGAAATATCCTAAGTGGGACATGGTGCACATTCCTGTGATCCCTAAGCCTTGACACTGGAGGCTGCGCCAAGAGGATTGTGGGAAGTTCAAAACCAGCTTGGGCTACGCAATGAAACTCTTTAAAATGATGATGATGATGAATAAATACATATAATGATAATACTAATAATAAATAATAAATAAAAATAATAAAGGACCGTCCAGGGTGGCACATGACGCACATGAACTCTCAGCACTCTGAGAAGTAGAGTTAGGGGAATAAGGAGTTCAAGGCCAGCTTCAGCTACATGAGATCCTTTGTCCCCAAAACAAAATTTGGGCAGGCAAGAGCTTTTTGGGATGAAGGTTCTTGCTGCCACGCCTGACAACCAGAGTTTGATTTTGAGACATGAGGTGGAAGGAGACAACTCCCACAAGTTGTCCGCTGACCTACACACATAAGTCCTTGTGCACAGACAAGTGCACGCATCCCGAGTCTTAAAAAAAAAAAAAAAAAAAACAAACGTAGCCTATAACCCCATCTGTCAATCATTGGTTGATGAGCTGATTTTGTTTTTCTGACCAATGTTTGGATTAATGTATGGTTCGCCCACAAACTTGCATTGTGGATATATATATATATATATATATATATATATATATATATATATATATATTTGAGTCAAGGCTAGCCTTGATCTCACTCCCTAGTTGAGGCTGCCCTTGCATCTCTGATCGTCCTGTTTCTAGTTCTCTAAGCCTAGGGTTACAGGTATGAGCCACCATACTTGGTAGCACTCTTTTGCACCTGTGCTCCTGTGCCCAGGTTTACCAATCCCAAGGGGAAGTGCTTCCTGGAGTGCCCCGCTAAGTCCTCTGCTGTAGTGTCACCTCCTGACCCTGTGTTTTGTCCTCACTGGACCTGGGATTGGTTGGATCCAGTTCTGACACTTGTGCTATCTTGCTGGGTGCCCTTGAGCAAGTCACTGCCCCTCTCAGGACACAATTTTCTTAAAGGTAAAATGAAGGGGCCAGCCTTATGAAATGGGCCATCTCCCACTTCCTCTCCCTCCCTGCAGAGTCAGGGGAGTCAGGGTAGGGCTCTAGCTTTTTCCTATTGCGCTAATGGTTTCTGTTTCTCTTCCGGTTGAGGATGGGAGCTTAGATCTGGATGGGCTGGAGAGGAAGTTGCTGCCGAGGGTAGGAGCCTGCCTGCCAGGGAGCCCTCCCCATCTGGAAACCCCCTGTTTGTCTCTTCCTCAGACCACTAGACCAAAGGGGCTAGGTGTTTTCAAGGATGGCCGAGGAGGCAACACATCCCCGGGCAACGTTCTGCATCCAAACCTGAGTCTCCAAGGAGTGGGGTAGTCGGAGATCATGGAGCCACTCAGACCCCCTGCTTGCACAGAAGTGGAAACTGAGCCCCAGAGAAGTATGGCCAGGTTAGGTCATGCGGCACCTTGGCAGGAGTGTGGGGCAAGATCTTGGAGTCCTGAACCCACTCAGGGGAAGCTGTCCTGCCTGCCACCACCTCCTGCATGGCACAGGGAGAGCAGGGCTGCTGTGAAAATTTCTCTGACTCTTAACAGGAAGTGTGGGTTCTTCACTCTGAGTTGACAGCCACAGCAGCTACACACACACACACACACACACACACACACACACACACACACACATACACACACCCTCCTTCGAGCACCACTCCAAGCACATACATAGAGCAGCCTAGTTGTTCTCCTTTGTGAGCAAGCATACCATAGATGGAAATGTATCTGAAATGCCCACTGGCTCCAGATGCCCAGCTGAGGTTTATACTCTGTGCCCTCTGACCCACATCACATTTCATGGTAGAGAATGGACTTCAGGAGAGGAAGTGAAACCAGGACACTAGGCACGCCTCTTCTGGGTTGTCATAGCTTAGCAAAAGTCCCCACACACCAGCCCCGTGGCTGATGCCCATCAGTCCTGTAACCTGGAGGAAAACCTAATGCTTCAACAGGACAAACTGACGAGAATAACCCCACACCCACACCCCAAGGACCACACGGGGTGGCACACTCGTGACCACTCAGTGCCAGACACTGCCTTTGATCCATCTCATAAGAGAGACCAAAGAAATGGGGGCTTGCCTGCAGAGGCTCAGCATATAAATGTCAATTAAGGTCTAGATATGAACCTGGAGTCAGAAGCTGGACAGTGGTGGCGCACACCTTTAATCCCAGCACTCAGGAGGCAGAGACAGGAGGATCTCTGTGAGTTTGAGGCCAAACTCGTCTACAGAGCAAGTTTCAGGACAGCCAGAGCTAGTTACACAGAGAAACCTTGCCTGGAAAAACAAACAAACAAACAAACAAACAAACAAAGAGATGAAAAGAAAAAAAAAAAAAAGAACCTGTGGCCAGGTACACTAATCTTTACGGTAAAGCTGCAGATGGGAGCAGTGGCACTCTGTCAGCCTCCTACAGGCAGGGCACAGGGAGCAGGGGTCCTGGAAGTCTTGGTGGCTGTGAGTAATGCTTCCCGGATGAGGTGACACTGGAACTGCTTTAAGAATGAGTGGGATTGGACAGGGCTGTTGCCCAACCCACAGATGGCTTGCATGAAGCCCTGGGTTCAATTCCCGTAGATTATGCTGCATGATGGGACATACCTGCAAATCCCAGCACTGAAGAAGTCATCCTCAGCTAAATAATGAGTTTAAGGTTAGCCTGGGCTACGCAAGATCTCTGGGATGAGGCTGGGGTTTTAGAGTATCCTAGTCAGTCCTAAAAAAGGGGTATGCAGTTCTGTCAGCCCCATGTTCCAGAGACTTCTCAAAGATGAGCCGATACAGGTGCCCAGGCCAAGGTTACATGGCTAGGAGCAGGCCTTCAGCAGTGGGAAGAAGAGGGAGGAGAGAGCTGGGAGGAAAGATGCTCTGGAGGACTCAGGCTCCTGGTAGGAATGATGATGCAGCCACCAGGCCTGGGCTCCGAGACCACAGTGTCCACCTCCCATCCAGCTCAGAACCCCAGGTTAAGATTGGCAGGTTCTAGAGCAAATTCCCCCCCAGGCCCCCTACTGTTTGTGGGTCCTACCCACCCTAGTCACCCCTCCTCCAAGGCAGGAAAGAATTTTGTTCTTTACTAGCTAAGGTGCCAAACTCAGCCTCTCCCTGCAGAGCTAGAGTGACAAGGCTGGTGGCACCAGCAGTGAATGAAAAAGCCACAGGTTCTGTGTCCTCACTGCTCTAAGCAATCTGGATAGTCACCAGCAGCAGGTCTGGGGTGGTCCTAGTGATTGGCAGTGCCTGGATATGTGCCTTAGCTGCAAGGGAGGCTGGCAAGGGAGTGTACTGGACATAGTTTGTCTCCAGGGTAGAAACTGGACTCTCCCTTGAATTGAGAATTCTCCACACCTAGGAAGGACTTTCTGATTCCATTATGCTACCTCATAGGGATGTTGGTGAGAATTAGATTGTATAATCCATATGAATGTGTTTTTGCAAAGTACCGAATATTAAAAAAAACATGTTTAAGGGTCTGGAGGGTGGGTCCATTAGGAAAGTACTTGCTATGCAAGCCTGAGGACTTGAGTTTGGATCCCCAAGACCTTACATGAAAAACTGATTGTGGTGATATGTGCCAGCAACTCCTATGCTGGTAGGAACAAAGATAGGCAGGTCAAAGGAACTTGCTGGCCAGCCAGTCTACCTAAACTAGCGAGCTGTGGTTTTAGTGAAACATAGCAAGACAAAAAACACCAACAAAAAAAGCCTGTCTCAGGAAGATGCCCTATCTTGACCTCTGACCTCCACATACACAAGTAGCCACATCTACATGCAAACATAATAGCTTTCACACACACACACACACACACACACACACACACACACACACACACACA
>NC_034599.1:60466139-60468311 GCF_900095145.1 Mus pahari | reverse complement strand
ATCTCAGGACCTCTGGAAGAGCAGTCAGTGCTCTTAACCGCCGAGCCATCTCTCCAGCTAGAGTTGTTGTTTTAAATTTATCTGGAGCTGGAGAGATGATGGCTCAGTGCTCCCAGAGGACCCCGGTTCAATCCCCAGCACCCACAGGGCAGCCCATGCCTGTCTCTAACTCCAGTCCCAGGGCTACTGACACTCTCACACAGACAAACATGCAAGTAAAACACCAACAAACCCAAAACAAAAATAAAAATGAATATAAAAATGAACTGTAAAAAGATTTACATGTATTTATTTGCGTGTGTGGAGGCCGAGCACAATGCACACATGGATTTCAGAGGAGAACTAGCGGGAGTCAGTTCTCTCTACTATGTGGGTCCTGGGAGTCAAACTCTGGTGTCAGTGGCACGCACCCTTACCCACTGAGCTGTTTCATTGGCCCTCTCTACCTCATTTTGAGACAAGGTCTCTCACTATATCTAGAGTTCACCAGTTCAGTTAAATTGGTTAACCTGCAAGCTCCCGAAATCTCTCTATGTGCCTGTCTCCTCCCCAGCAGCAAGATTACAGTCACATACCACAGCACCTGGCTTTTAGGTGAGTGCTGGGCATTGAACCCAGGTCCTCATGCTTTAAGTAGCAAGCACTTGACTGACAGAGCCACCTCTCCAGCCCCAGACACTGCTTATGGAGAACAACTGCCATGGTCACAGGGCCTCTCCAGGAGGGGACAACTGCAGGGAGCTGACCTGAGTCACCAGCTGCTAGGCACACAGGCTGGCACAAGGCGTCGTGAGGGAGTCAGGCTGTTCCTAGAGATGAGCCTGGCCTTTGCCTTCCTCAGCAGTTCCTTGAGAGGAGAGGAGAGACAGGACGCTTTTTCCAGGAGGGACAAAATAGTCTTGGACCCTAAGCCTGTTCATCATGGCAGCTTGAAAGGCTGCCTGGCACTTACTGTCCACTATGCAGCCTCAGGTGGCTGGCCTACCTGAGTTTGGAGGATGGGAAAGGAGGAGGCTACTTGGCTGCTTTGACTGACTCCTGGCCTACCTCTTAAGGTAGAAGTGGCTTCTTCCATGTTTTAGACAAGGCCCTGGGGCCTGAGGGACAGTTACCAACTCTCCTGCTGTGCGCCTATGCTGTGAGACTCAAGCTGAGGCACCAACAGAGAAATTCTTGCTCTCCGGTGGGACAGGAGGCAGCTTCCCAGGGAAGGTGACATCTGAGCCAGCCTCTAAACAATGTGCTGGATTTAATGCTCTTGAGGAGGGAGGGGAGAGGGGCAGGTGACCTGAGGAACTGTGCTGGTACAGGAGGTGTGACAGTGTGTGGCAGGCTCAGAGTGTCAGGTAACTCAGGTGGCCCTGAGGGCCAGGCTGGGAGCTAGGGGACCTTGCTTGCTGGCCAAGGCTCTAGGTCTAGTTTGTGACACCTAAATGACCTTGGGTCCCAAAAATTCATGGTCCACTGAATATTCGTGAGATATCCCCTCCCCTGCTCGTTTCCCTCAACTTCCTTTTCTCTGCCCTTCCCTTTCCTCTTTAATCTCCTTCGTACCCTTAGAAAAATGTGCTTCTATTTTCCTTTAATACACACACACACACACACACACACACACATGCACACACACGCACACACACACACACACATACACACACATACACTTATACATACACATACACACACATACACACTCACATGCATACATACACATACATACACACATACATACATTCTCATATACACACATACATATTCACACACATATACACATACACATACATACACACTCATACACACATACATTCTCAGTCACACACATACACACATACATACATTCTCATACACACACATGCACACATACATATTCACACAATACACACATACATACACACACTCAAACATACACACATACACACATGATTGTATATAAGTATATAAAATCTAGAAAATCATGAAAGAGAGAAAGCAGGGCTGGAGAGATGGCTCAGTAGTTAAGAGCACTCACTGCCCAGGCAGAGGACCAGCATCCACATTGGGTGGCTCACAACCTCCTGTAACTCCAGGTCCAGGGCATCTGATGCCCTCTCAGATATCCTTAGGCTCTTGTTTACATGTGGTGTGTGTGCATACATAAAGTCAGGTACACATACACACATCTTTTTTTTTTTTTTT
>NC_034599.1:60450875-60465739 GCF_900095145.1 Mus pahari | reverse complement strand
CTCACTTGGTAGACCAGGCTGGCCTCGAACTCAGAAATCCGCCTGCCTCTGCCTCCCGAGTGCTGGGATTAAAGGCCTGCGCCACCAGGCCCGGCAAATCAATTCTTTAATTTAGCTATTATCCATGATCTCCAACCCCCTTGAGACAAAAACCTGCTATGTAGACCAGACAGGCTAAAAACTCAAGACTTGCCTCCGCCTTGGAGTGCTGGAATTACATGCATGACCACTATAGCTGTTTCTTGTGCCTCTAAATACAACTTTCTTTCTTTCTTCTTTATGTGTGTGTGTGTGTGTGTGTGTGTGTGTGTGTGTGTGTGAGAGAGAGAGAGAGAGAGAGAGAGAGAGAGAGAGAGAGAGCGAGCATAACTTGTGGGAATAACTTTTCTCCCTTCCTGGCATTGTCATTGTAAGGCTTGGTGGCAGCGCCTTTCCCTGATGAGCCATCTTGACGGCCGTCTTGTGACATTGCTGACTCAGGGGCCAACAGTGAACCCAGGGGCCTTCCTGCAGAATTCATCTGTATAGGGGAGATGACAGCCTCATCCCTCCAACTGTGTCTTCCTCGATGACATCCCTGGAGTTCTCAGAGAGCTTAAGCTTGAGCTTTCTGCGTTCTCCCTCCTGGGCTAACAACACGTGTGCTTAGCCTCCCGGGGCCTAAATGACAAGGCAGACGCAGGGGAGGATGGAGGATGACTCAGGGCTCAGGCAAGTTGGGCCTTATCACTTTCCGGCCTGTGGCCCCGGACAAGATACAGAGCTCCCCGTGAGTCTCAGGGTTCTGTATCTGCAGGTGAAGATGAGGTAAGTAACCTCTCTGTGCGTGTGCTCCAGTCAAGGCTTCCTGTTAAGATACAGGAAAGACCTACAAGGACCTCTAATGTGCTGGGACACTGGCAGACAGGTAAAGATGTGGAGAGGTCGTGTAACTGGCCAAAGGGATGACCGATGAGCTGTCAGACTCATCAGACCTTCAATTTACTCCCATCAGTTCCTTACTTAGTTGTTTCATTTTTTTTAAAAGAATTATTTACTTATTCTATGTATATGAGTACACCGTTGCTGTCTTCAGACACACCAGAAGAGGGTGTCAGATCCTATTCCAGATGGTTGTGAGCCACCATCATGTGGTTGCTGGGATTTGAACTCAGGACCTCTGGAAGAGCAGTCAGTGCTTTTAACCTCTGAGCCATCTCTCCAGCCCCCTTACTTGCATTATTGTTATTGTTGTTGTTCCAGTTTTGAGACAGGGTCTCCTGTAGCCCAGGTTGGCCCCAACTTGCTATGCACTTGAGGATGACTTTGAACTTCTGACCCTTTTGCCTCCAGTTTCCAAGCACTGAGATTATAGGCTTGTATCACCATGCCTAGTTTATGCAGTCCTAGGGCTCTAACTCAGGGCATTGTGCATGCTAGGCAAGCACTCTGCCAACTGAGCTACATCCTTATGTAGTGGGTTTTTTATTGTGTTATTATTTGCGTGTGTGTGTGTGTGTGTTTGTGTGTGTGTACTCGAGCCTTGCTGTACATTTGGAGGTCAGATGACAACTTGAAGTGGCACAGTGAGTTCTCATTTTCTACCATATGTGTCCTGGGCATAGATCTCAGGTGGTCAGCCTTGGCGACAAGTGCCTTTACTCACTCAGCTGTCTCACCAGCTCCTCATTACTTTTGAATCTTATTAAGTAGCTCAGACTGGTCCTAAACTCAAGATTCCCTAACCTAGGCCTCCTGAATCACAAGAGCACAGGTGTGTGCCATTTCACCAGACTCCAGAACCTTCTGTGCAGGCACCAGCAGAGGAGCCAGCAGGCCTGTGAGGATTGGTTGTGCAGAGCAGAACGCAAAGCCGATCCTGGGAAAGAGCTGGGTGGCAGTGCTCTTATCAACGGGAGGCCAGGCCTACCAACCGGAAGGCACTATAGACCTAAAAGCAGGGTCTCAGGTCGTGGGAATCCTGCCAGGGTGCCCTCTTCAGGATGCTGTTGGAGGAAGGCCTCCAAAATGGGGTTCAGAGAGATCACATCCAACAGGAGAGGCAAGGGCTGCCCAGGGTCTTGAAGAAGGGGGGCTGAACAACCTGTGAGCAAGCGGAACAAGCAGAACAGGGAGCTGGTCACACTCAGCTCACCCACAGAGGGCAAGGGTTTGGGAGTCCAGACGACGCAGGACACTGACGCAGCAGCTGTCTTCCTGGGGCAGCCTCTGGGGATCAGGTATAGGTTCTTTTCTTAGTACCCCACAGGCTGAGTCCATGCTCCATCCCAGACTAGAACCAGAAGGCAGCCAGCCACAAGTAGAGACAACTGTGGCTCACGGCAACATGCTTTCCTGGAAAGGCTGGTGCATTTGCAGACCTGCCAGGGAGAGAGGTTTGGGGTACACAGTTCTCAGTAATGGACATGAACATGCACAGGCTCCAGAGAAAGAGCATACGGCTACTGGGCTGGGTGGATACAAGGATACCTAGCAATCCTGCCAGCAGGCCGTAAGTCTCGAAGCCACCTTTGCCTCCTGTCGCCCACTCACAGCAAATCCTGTTGCTTCCACCTCCACACCAGCGCCTTCTTATTCCTTCACACTGCCCTCTGAGCCCCCACTGTCTCTCCTGGGGTACCCCACCACCTCCATCCTCCTCCCTGTTCTCCCCTTCTCCCTTCTGTGTGTCCTTACCCTGGCAAACCCTAAGTCATTTATTTTTGAGAGATTTATTTATTTTATGTATATGAGTGTTTTGCTTGCATGTCTGTCTGTGTACACATGTGTTCCTGGTGCCCAAAGAGGTCAGAACCCCTGGAACTGGAGGTATGGATGCTTGTGAGCCACCACTTGGGTATCACACTCAGTCATCAGCAAGGGCAATAAGTGCCCTTTACTGGGGAACCATCTCTCCAGTCCTTATTTGTTTATTTTTGTGTTTTTATCTCTTTTAAATTTTTTCTGAGACCGGGTTTTTCTGTGTGACCCTGGCTGTCCTGGAACTCTCTTTGTAGACCAGGCTGGCCTTGAATTTACAGAGACCCCCATGCTCCACATCTGGAGTACTGGGATTAAGGGCATGGGCCACAATGACCAGCCGGTTTGTTTCTTTTTGATTCAAGGTCTGGCTATGCCAGAGACAGGCTGACCTTGAACTTCTGATCCTCCTGCCTCCATCTCCTAAGTACTAGATTACAGGTGCACACAACTAGACACAGTTCAAACCCAACCTATTTTACACATCTGGTTCTAGCTCAACATCGAACAAACAAAAAACCCATCCAGATATGGTGGTGCACACACCTTTAATCCCAGCACTAAGGAATCAGAGGCAGGTGGACCTCAGTTTGAGGTCAGCCTGGTCTGCAGAGTGAGTTCTAGGCCAGTCACAGTTGTATATAGAGACTGTCAAAAGCGGGGTGGGCAGAGAAAGAAAGAAAGAGAGAAAGAAAGAAAGAAAGAAAGAAAGAAAGAAAGGAAGGAAGGAAGGAAGGAAGGAAGGAAGGAAGGAAGGAAAAGGAGAAAGAAAGACTCCTTCAACACTTTTGTGTTGAGTTCCAGACGTTCTACCCCAGCAAGCACAGATCCACTCCTTTCTCTTTAACAGTCTTTCAGCGCCGCTGGTGTGGCCGCACCTCTTTTATTTGGATGTGTTCATTCCATTGATGCACCCTTGGATTGTTTCCAGTTCTTTGCTGCAGTTTAAAAAGAACAAAAAAAAAAAAACAAACAAAAAACAACCAAAGAGAACAAAACATCCCTTCCCCCACACACCTGCAGAGACACAGGTTCTTTTTCTTTTAAATTTTAATTAGTATTCTGCCTCCACATATATCTGTGAGGATGTCAGATCCCCTGGAACTGAAATTACAGACAGTAGTGAACTGCCATGTAGGTGCTGGGATTTGAACTTTGGTCCTTCGGAAGGACAGCCAATGTTCTTATGCACTGAGCCACCTCTCCAGCCCTGAGACACAGGTTCTTAGAGAGAGTTGTTATAAAGGGTATGCACTTTCTTTCTTTTTTTTTTTTTTCCAGGGATGGGGATTGAGCCTACAGCCTTCAGTAAAAAGACTACCATCAACTAAGTTCCCCATGTTGCTATTTTCATTTGTACATTGCAAAGAAAACATTTTTTTTTTCTGTCAGCACCTGTCCAGCTGTTTCAGGACCTGGCACCATTCTTATTTTCCTAAGGTTGTTGGTGTTTACAGACTTATTTCTCTCTGATGAGCTTTAGCATAATCTGGTCGAATCTTATGAGACTCTGTGACACCATGACCAAAAAGCAACTTGGGAAAGAACACAAGGATGAATCAGTCACCACTTCTGTGATGAAAAGGTCATGTAGGGCGGGGATCCTGCTGCTGAGATCATACTGATGTGAGGCAGTGAGGGCTGCAAACCAGTCCCATCTAGCAGACGCCATAGACCAGGAGCCTCCAGAGAAGAGCTGAGTCTTGGGTTTGGAGCAATTGGGAAGGCCTCCTTGGAGCTCTGCCTCAGCTCTGCACAGGCTACAGAACACTTTCTCAAACACCGAGTCACTGGTAACAGCTTTAGGTAATGTCTTAGTTAGGGTTTTTATTGCTGTGATGAAACATGACCAAAAAAAAAAAAAAAAAAAGCAACTTGGGAAGGGAAGGATATATTTGGCTTAGAACAGGAACTCATACAGGGCAGGAACCCGGAGCAGGGAGTTAATAGGTTTGGAGGGATGTTGCTTAGTGGCTTGCTCTTTGTGGCTTGCTCAGCCCACTTATTTATAGAACCCAGGACCACCAGCCCAAGGGTGTCCCCACCTACCATGGGCTGGGCCCTTATCAATCACTAAGAAAATGCCCTACAGGCCTGCCTACAGTCCAATCATTTAAGACATTTTCTCGATTGAGGCTCACTCTTCTCTAATAACTCTAGCTTGTTGGCATAAAACTAGCTAGTGTGTGTGTGTGTGTATATGTATGTATATATATATATATATATATGATCACTATTATTATTAAGATTTTTTTTTTAGTTTTAAAATTTTTAAAGTTTTATCTGTGAGTGTTTGCCTGCATCTATGTATGCATACCATGTACATGCTTGGTTTTCATCAGGATTGGAGATGAAGTTCAGGAGTTAGGTGAAATCCTGGGTTCAGTTACCAGCATTTACTAAGCTCACACCTGTAAGCTCAGGCCTTGTAATGCTCAAAGGTGGAGGCAGGAGGATCATTGAGGCCATACTTGGTTACAAATTGAGATAAAGGTCAGCCTGTACTGCATGAGACTCTGTTAAAAACAAAAAATCGGGCCAGCAGGTAAAAATGCTTGCTGCCAAGCCAGATCTGTATTTACCCACAAGGCACACGTAGTAGAAGGAAAGAACGAGTTCCTGCAAGTTGTCCTCTGAACTCCTCTGGGATCCTTCACCAGGAGACCCAACTCACTGGCTGGATCACGTCAGGTTAGACTACATACTGTGGCCCCAGTCACGCGTCTTATTAGTGTTGAGGACAGATTCAAGTGCGCACACTTACACACATTACGGTACCGGCAGGCTGCAACGCATTGTTGACTCTGGCTCCCCCGTGCGTCGAGGACCGCAGCTTCAGCGGGCCTAGCGGGTTCTGCCTTACTGCATAACAGTTCTTGAAAACCAAACCAAACCAAACAAAAACAAAAACAAAAAACAAAAAACAACCCCCCCCCAAAAAAACAACAAACAAAAAACCCAAACCAGACCCCAATTGCTCCCAGCCGCTCTGATTTGGATCGTGCACAGAAGTTCATGCTTTTATGTGGTGCTGGAGATGGAAACCAAGGTTTGGTGAATGGTAGACAAAATTTCTACAACTGAGACACTTCTTCAGTTGCTTTAATATTTTTGAAAGGTAGAATACAGGGTTTATTTAAACAGTCTAATTGAAGGCTGCAGAAACAGTTACTTCGCCAGTTGAGGGAGTGGAACCACCTTTGGATTAGGAGGCTGGGTACTCACTCCTTATAGGCGGCATTGACCTCACGCCGCCGTGTGGATACGTCCGGGAAAAGTGTGACGAAAGAAGGCTTGAGACTGGAGATGGACTCGGTAGTCCGAAGTATCGAGGAGTCCTGGTACTGAACCATAGATTCTAGCCCTTGGGAGTTGAGACAGGGGTGTGAGTGGGGGTGTGGGGGTGTGAGAGATCTGGAGTTGGAGTCAGCCTGGGCTCCCTAGAGAGATATTATCTCAAAAAAAAAAAAAAAAAAAAAAGCCAGGCATCCGTACGCACACCTGGTTTCCTGCAGAAAGTGGCAGAGACAGGTGGTTCTCTAAGACTGAGGCCAGCCTGGTCTACATTGTGAGTTCCAGGACAGCCAGGGCTATGTAGAGAGACACTGTCTCAAAAATAAATTAATTAATTAAATTTAAAAGTAGAACAAAGGGCTGGGCTTAGCTCAGTTGGTAGAGTGTGTGCCTAGCATGCAGGAAGATGGCTTTGATCCCCAGCGCTACACAGACTGGATATTGTGGTCAACACCTGACTCTCAGCACTTAGCGGGTGGAGGCAGGGAGATAAGGAGTTCATGTTTATCCTCAGGTTACATAGGGATTTTGAGGTCAATGTGAGCTATAGGAGACCCTGTCTCATAAAACAAAAACAAACAAACAAACAAACAAAAAACAGAAACACCCTCACCCCTACCCCTTCCCCCAAAACAACAACAAACAAAACCAACAACAAACAGACGGAGGAAGTACCTTCTGATGGAATACCACTTCCGTGAAAGCTTCCCAGACACCCAGCAAGTCTTGGGATTGGGCCACCAAGGAGACAGGAACACAGCAAATGACACTGTGGAGAAGGACTGGCAGCATCTAGGTGGTGGCATGTGGGAATGTGTATAGGACAGTCAACAGAGAGGATGGGGTGGGGGTGGGGCAGAGGGTGGGATTCATAGATTAAAGGAAAAGCAAGGGCTGTGGGGTATAGCTCAGTGGCAGAGCATTTGACCACCATGTGTTAGAGGTCCTGGGTTCAACCCCAAGCATTCCAGGGCTGGTAAGAAAAAAGCCAAAAGACGTTGTGATAAACCAGGCAAAGAGAGGCAAATACATGTATTTACTTTTATTTATAAGATACAAAGATGATCTTAAAGCAGAGACAAAAATAGTGGTTCCTATAGTCTAGAGAGACCATGGAGAGAGAGAGGTATGAGAAAAGATGATTAGGGGGCTGGAGAGATGGCTTAGCGGTGAAGAGCACTGACTGTTCTGAAGATCCTGAGTTCAATTCCCAGCAACCACATGGTGGCTCACAACCATCCGTAATGAGATCTGATGCCCTCTTCTGGTGTGTCTGAAGACTACGACAGTGTACTCACATAAATAAAATAAATTTTAAAAAAAAGGGAGAGAGAGAGAGAAAAGATGGTAAATGGGCCAGAGCGGCAGTTTGATAGGGTAAATTATTTATTTATTTATCCATTTATTGATAGATTTATTACAGGTAGGGTCTTACTATGTAGCCAGGCCTGGAACTTGCTATGGTGCCCAGTCTAGACTCTGCATGCTAAGTGCTAAACCTACGTGTGTGCACACACAGGCAAAATACTACATGCAGGAAAATGCTCAGGTACTTAAAACATTTTTTTAAATTAAAAAGCCTTCAAATCTGAAATGTGGCAAAGTGTTAATATGTGGCACTATTCTTCTATCTTCTCTGTAGCTTTGATCATTTCTAAATAGCATGGCAGGGCAAAAATCATCACTCTACATAAAGAGACCTTTATCTGTTCCAGAGAGAGGCTCCATAGCCAAGCATTTGGGGCCCTTGGGGCCATTCTGAGCAATCTTTTTGGGCTGAGATAAATCTTCTGGTCATTTGCCACCGGTCAGAGCATCCCCTCCAGCAAGGGCAGGGTGGAACTAAAATCCAGAGACATCTGGGCAGTGTCCAAACATCACACAAGCTCACAGAACTGCAAACATCTGCACTGGGCTTCCATGGTGGGGCAGTCTGCCGTCCTGGCCCACACTCTCCTCCCTTTATGTTTCTGTTCATCTACCAAAGAACAAAACAGCACACAGAGAAGCAGAGAAGATGGGCAACAAAAGAACTTAGCAGATATAATACTGCCGCACTCAAGAGTTGTGGCCTGTGTATATTTTTGAGCTTCTTCGGGAGGCAATGGGTGGCTCCTGGGTATCCCAGCATCTTGCAGGATGGTTAGAGAGACTCCACACACTTGACTCTGGAGGGAAGCTGTCATGGACCATCACATGAGCCTGTGTGTTGGAGACCAGCCTGGATAACAAAGCTGATTTGGTCTCAGAAGAAGACAAAACACACCAACAGTAAACAAAGGAGAAAAAAAAAAAAACCAAGCAAAGTTTTGTTTCTTTTTAATACTAAATTACAGGGAAATGGGCCCCAAATCTAGTGTGATTTGACTGTCATAGAATTATAAAATTGTGACCACACTCTAACAATTAAAGGCTATGTCAACGTGGAGAATGTTGGTGGCACAGTTAACACTGGGAATATGACGCTTTAACTAGTCTCCAGAAAGAGTGACAGGGAACTAGCCTGCTGAGGGGAAAGGGTTGGAAGAGCGTTCCACGGGGAAAGGAATAGCAGTTTCTTAGACCCTTAGGCAGTGCGGAGGGTGGTTCATTTTGCTGGAGGAATTTTTACAATGTTAATTTCATTGATTTGTTTGCCTTTGATTTATTTTACTCCCTTCGAGTTGAAAAGGCTTTTCCCTGCTTTCTGCCAGTCTGGATTCCAGAATGCCAGCCTTAGGCTGCTGCCACCAGCGGAGCATACTCGCTGGGACAACTGTACCGTCTGCTCTGGCATCTGGCATCCTCCAGCTTTCTCCTCGTTTCTGTTTGTTTGTTTGCGTTTGTTTTTGGCCAATCTAAGTAACGTAATTTATATCTCGTTATTGTTGTAACCCGATTTTTTCTGATCGTGAATACATCTTTTGTCCTATGTCCGTAGGCTTGGTGGGGTAGTAGGGGTCTGAAGTGTCCAGAGTGGGAGGGCTTGTTGAGGCATCGAGGTTGGGAGGCCCATGGGGAATGCGCGAAGGGACCTAGACAGCTTGAAGGCGTGTGTGTGTGTGTGTGTGTGTGTGTGTGTGTGTGTGTGTGTGNNNGTGTGTGTGTGTGTGTGTGTGTGTGTGTGTGTGAGAGAGAGAGAGAGAGAGAGAGCTGCGGGTACGCGGGTCGGATTCACGGATGGGCTGATAATGAGCAGGGACTACAGAAAGATGCAAAGCCTCCACCACCCACTCTCCGCTCTGCGCGCTCCCGGCTCTGCGCTCTCCTCGCCCTGGCAATTAAATGCCTAGCACAAGCGCGCGGAGCAGCAAGGATGGAGGAGGAGCTAGCTTGGGAGACCCATGGCTGTGAGTCCTAGTGCCGCTGGCGGGGACGGGGCGGAGGATGTGGGGACAGAAAGAACGGAGGCCTGGTGGGAGGACCCCAGGTTCACAGAGGGTGACCCAGAGAGAGGCTGGCCCTTGGCCTGGACACCTCTGTCTCAGTCTTTTCTATGGCTCCCGAAGAAACAGAAGAATGCCGCACAGGTGTAGGGCGCAGTGGCTGCACATCTGGGACTCAGGGTGTCCTGAACAAGGCAAGCCCAGAGTGACAGCGATCCTTGATAATAACTTGCTTTGTGCGGCAGGCCTTAAAGCAGGTCAGGCCAGTCTTCTGCCTTCGCTACCATATGGGTTGGGCCTACTGACATCTCCATTTTTTTCAGATGAGAGAGCTGAGGGACAAGGTAAGGTCACATGACTGTATGTTGGTAGAAATGTTGAAATCAGGAATAGGAGCATACACAATTTGGCAGGTAGAATGTTTGTTTAATATGCACAAGGTCTTGTGTTCAATCTCAAGCACCATGTAAAACCAGGCATGGTGGCACACATCTGTTATCCTAGCACGGGGGAAGTAGAGGCAGGAGGATCAGGAATTCAACATCATCTTCCATCCTTGGCTTCACTGGGAGTCCAAGGCCACCTGGGCTACACAAGACCCTGTCAGCCACCACCACCACCAAAACAAACACTTAAAGATCCCAGTTCACCCAGAATAAAATGGGGGTGTAGACAACATATTAAAGAAGAAACCAGGGTCTAGGAAAGAGGTGCTGTAGTCAGCCCTAGCCCTGTGTGAGATAAGGAACTTCGGAGCCTCTTTCAGAATGTACTTATTTTAGAATGCTTCTCTCAATGTGTGAGAAGCATGCATGTAGGTTCCCATAACGCTCTCCTGGGAGACCTTTGGTGCCCTGCCTGGGAGAGGAAAGAGGACTGAGCCATCAGCTCCTTTGAGAAGCCTGCTGCCCAGGCTGAGTCCTGACCCCTGAACCTGGGAGTGCTTTCTCAAATCCCCATAGTCCTGCCCACTGGATTACAAAATGCTGAAGCCTGCTGTTGCCATCTGCCCAGATGAATGAGGAATGGGGTCTGGGATCCCTTAAGCCTAAGTGTGGCTTTTACATTTTGTATTATTATTATTATTATTATTGTAGACAGATTCTCACAGTGTATTCCTGGGAGTGTCTTTGAATTCACTATGTAGACCAGGTTGTAGATTTGTCTACCTCTCCCTCCAAGTGCTGGGATTAAAGGTATGTGCCTTACTTTGTTATTTTTATTTGTGTGTGTGTGTGTGGTGTGTGCTTATGTATACCTGAAGAAGCCAGAAAAAGGTGTCAGATCCCCTAGACCATAGTTATAGGCAGTTACCAGTCACCAAACCCAAGTTCTCTGTAAGAGCAGCAACTGTATTTAAGCACTAAGCCATCTCTCTGGGTTGCTCCCTCAGCTCCACCTTTTAAAGAGACAGGGTCTCACGTAGCCCACATTGGATTTCAGCTTCCTGTCCTTGAACTCCTGACCCTCCTTCATCTCCTAAGCGTGAGCCGGTTATTTCAGAGAGGTCACAGAGTTCTGCTGGGGTCAAAGGATCCTTAAGGCTTCTCCCAGCCAAAGTGAGAGCAGTGAACTTGTGGGTGTGTGACTGAGCAGAAGAGCCAGTGCTCACTCATACAAGCTCAGGTGTCTGTTAGAGAGCCTGGTGTGCGTTGCTGAGGCTGGAGATGTGTGGGGCGAGCAGCATGGGACAGCAAGGTTTCATTCTAACTCTGTCACTTCAGTGCATGCTTTCCCTGTCAAGTCGCTGGCCATATGTCCCTGGATGCACAACGGACCAGGCTCATGTGTGGAGGGCGGGGGACAACTTTCGGGAGTTGATGTGCTCCTACCTTGTTTTGAGACAGCATCTCCCTTGCTGTTTCTGCCAAGCTGTGGAGCATGCTCCAGACAGGCTGACCCGCAAACTTCTGGCAGTTCTTCTCTTTCTGCCTCCTATCTAATGCCAGAACTACAGATACACTCCATGCAATTGGCTCTTCACATGGGTCCTGGGAATCGAACTCACGTCGTCAGGCTTGCATGCCAACACCTTCACTTTTACTGAACCATCTTGAGCTTTCTTTTACTTTATTTGTTTGTTTGTTTAGTGTGTGTGTGCGTGTGTGTGTGTGTGTGTGTGTGTGTGTGTGTGCAGGCACTCACGATGTGCCTGTGGAGGTCAAGGCACACTTTTGGGAGTCAGCTCTTTCCTTCCACTATGTGGGTCTTGGGGACTGAGTTTGGGCTGTCAGCCTTGGTAGCAAATGTCCTTACCAACTGAGCCATCTCACATCCCCCCCCTTTTTTTAATAGATTTTTTTGTATGTATGTCCATGTCTGTGTGTGACTATGTGCATGGGTGAGTGCCTGCAGAGGTCAGAAGAAAGTGTCGATCCCCTGAGGTGATGGGCAGATGCGAGCCTTCCCAGATAGCTGCTGGGGTCCAAACTCAGGTCATCTGAAGGAGCCATAAATGCTCTTAGCAGTTGACTTGTCTTACAGTACATTTTTGTTTATTTCCTTTGTGTATATGTAGGTCTGTCTGTACCAGAGTGCTCATGTAGATGTCAGAGGGCAACTTGTAGAAGAACATTTTCTCCTTTCTCCTGTGTAGGTCTGGGGTATCAAACTCGGGGTGTCAGGCTTGGCAGCAAGCATCTCTACTCTCTGGTCCATCTTGACAATCCACTTTGTTCTTTTTAAGTCGAGTTCTAGGGCTCTGAGTCCAATCGCTCAGGTGTTCACGTTTGCAAGGCACGCAGCTTACCTAAGCCATCTCCCTGTGCCCTGAAGGGAGCGAGAAGGCAGAGAAGGGAACTTGCTAGCCAGGCAAAGCAGATGTGGAGGTAAAAGGGTTAAAATTAAGGGCAAGGGGAGAAGAGGTAGAGAAATGCGGAATAAGAAGGTCTAAAAGGTCTAAAAATGGGAGACTCCACCTCTGGTCTCCCTCAGGGTGGCACATTAAATCCACACTGTCATCTAACCTGGGTTGCGTCAAAGGTGATCAAAGGTTGGGAATGACCCAACCATCCCCAAACACATCCCTAAGAGAGTGGGGTTCCCTTCCTCTCATCCCAAACCCCTCTTTCTCCTTAGTGCTTCCCCTGGAGAGACAGCTCCATGAAGCCTGCCGCTGGAATCAGGTGGAGAGGATGAAGGAGCTGTTTGAGAAGAGGGTTAACATCAGGGCTAGAAACCATGTGAGTATGACCCGAACCGACCAACCTTACAATGCTGCCACCCTGTGGGACAAGTCGCTGTGCCAGAGGACTCACTCATGTTTGTGTGCATTGACTTGTGCGAAGGTCCGCGCTGTGTCCATTGCCTGAACTGGTCTGAGGGTCAGGATTCCAAGCCAGGCTTCGGCAGTTCCAGAGCTCAGGCTGTAAGCCCGTGTGGCTCATCTGGAAGGCACATCTAAAAGACAAAGGTGGAGAGGTGCAGTCAGCAGGATTCTGGGGACATGAGGGACCGGACTCCAGACTCCGGGGAGTGTGTGTAAAGCAGCAGTCAGGTTTGGCTCTCTTAACACCCTCTGTCTCCACCGCGTGTGAAAAGCTGGGGAGGCACAGGCCCATTTTGGTAGTCTGGTAGTCAGGCAGGGAAGCGGTAGGGTCCACGGTCTTGCTGGGGAAGAGGATAGAGGAAGGGGCGTGTCTTCTAAGAGGACATTCAAGACAGGCCCGGGTATCACACAGGGCAGCCCCCCTCTGACTCAGAACTTCTGGCTCTGAGGAACTTCTTGTGTGATATACTAGGTCACGACTAGCGGGCATGGGGTGCAGGATCCTCGATGGCCGCAGAGGCTGTACTGTCTGGGGTGATGCACCATGGTGTGACTTTGGTCTTCAGAGCCAGCTTGGGGATGTAGGAATAGTAACACGAGTTATGGGTGTGTCTCCAGTGTTCTGGTTTTCAGAGCGCCCCAACTGCTCAGTGGCTGCCGTTCAGCCCTGAAGAGATGTGGAGAGTAGGAAGTCTTGATCCTGTGTATATAGGTCAAGGCAGGGGCAGTGCGGCAGAGGCAGGTTACTTTAGGTCCTGCAGCTTGCGGCTGGTGACTGAAGCTTTGGTCTCAGCTCCTGGACAAATAAGTACCTGCAGGGAAGCATGGTCTTTTAAATATTTATTTATTTTATGTATATGAGTACACTGTAGCTGTCTTCAGACACACCAGAAGAGGGCATTGGAGCCCATTAGAGAGAGTTGGGAACCACCATATGGTTGCTGGGAATTGAACTCAGGACCTCTGGAAGAGCAGTCAGTGCTCTTAACCACTGAGCCATCTCTCCAGCCCTTTTATTTTCTTTTAAAGATGTATTTATTTATTTATGTCTGGTAAACATGGTCTTGTAGGATGACTGCTTCGTCTGTATGTCCATCCACCCATCCATTATTAATCCTTCCACTAGCTATATCAACTTACACACTTACTGATTCCCTTGTCCGTTGATTCAGTGTATCCACTCATGCATGTCGGTTCATTCATTCATTCATTCATTCACTGAGGGCTACCCTGTACTAGGTGCTGGAAACAGAGCAGAACCCATCGAGTCTGGTGGGATAGCAAAACCAGCAAACCAATGGCCTCATTCCCACTGTGATAAACTGTCCTATAAACACAGGGAGCGGTCCAAGGGCTTTGTCCCACCTGGAGAAAGCTTCCCAGAAAGCTTCCACAGAGTGAGGTGAAACAGCGCTTTAGGTTGAGGGGGTGGTGTGGCAGAAGCTCTGAAGAAGGAAGGTCAGGGTCTCCAGAGATCACACAGAGCAGCGGAGTTTCGGTGTGCGGCCTCTCATAAACAGCAGAGAAGTGGATTCCACAGATGGAGGCTGGTGGCCCAGCATGCTCAGATGGACTGAGGGCCAGAAACTAGAATGAACTCCCCGGGTGGTGGAGAGTGAGCCAGCCAGCCAGACGCTGTCAGCTCACTGTGAAGGAAGGACCAGACACTCTGTTTCCCTTGGGGACTTTGAGAGCTGTCTTAGATCACATGTGGCTTCCCAGGGAAGAGAGGTTTGGAGCTGGAAACCATCTGGCCCCTCTGAGAAGCACTGGAGGGGGGCGGGAGCAGTGCCAGACCACACTGGGTCTTGTAGGTCCACTCCAAGAGCAGTGAGGAGAAGCTGTGAAGAGTCTCCGGCAGGGACAGATGGGCCTAGTCAGTGTATCTTATGATTTGTACCATATCAGGGAGAAGGGATCCCAAGAAGGGCTGGGTCCCTAACCAGCTGGTCACCATGGCCACCAACAATCCTTCCTCCCTGCAGGCCAGCTGTCTTGGTAGGGAGAGTGCTGGGGGCAGGTCAAGCAGTCGGGCATGGTGACAATTTTCCTCTCCTCCTGGCAGGTGGGCAGAGTGGCCCTACACTGGGCTGCAGGTGCTGGGCACGAGCAGGCTGTGCGGCTGCTCCTGGAGTGTGGGGCTGCTGTGGACGACGTGGACTCGGTAGGGAGGTGTGTGTGTGTGTGTGTGTGTGTGT